>NW_016809617.1:52854-66321 GCF_001698545.2 Rhinopithecus bieti
TCTGTTTATCATAGGTTTTCACTTTGCTCTGATCAATGTATTTGATGAATGTATGAATGAATGAATGAATTGCCCTGCGTTAGGTATGCTTAACACACAGTAGTAACAAGAGAGATGTGTATTCTAATGATCCCATAGTTTATAAAGGAAAAAAAGTAGCAGCTTATTTACTGAATAAATATTTATTCAAAATCTACTATGTGTCAAGTGCTCTTATAGACCCTGGAGGTATAAAAAATAAATGAGGTAGACACTGTTCTTGGTTCATAAGGTATTTTAAAAAATCAGAAAAACAGACATTAAATAATTAAACAATTAAAATACTATGGACTTGTAGTAGTTTGCTCAAGTTGCCGTAGCAGAATACCATAGAACACATGGGTTAAACAACAAACACTTTTTTTCATATTTCTCAAAGCTAGAAGTTTAAAATCAAGGTGCCAGCAGAGTTGGTTTCTGGTGAGTCCTCTCTCCTTGGCTTGTGGATGACCACATTCTTGCTGTGCCCTCACATGGCCTTTCCTCTGTGTTTGCACAGAAAAAGAGATATCTCTGTTATCGCCTCCTCTATTTATAAAGATACCAGTCCTGTTGTATTAAAGCCCCACCATTATTACCCCTATTTAACCTTAGTTACATCCTGCAAGTCTTATCTCAAAAAACAGTTACATTGGGGATTAGGACTTCAACAAATAAATCTGGAGGGGACACAATTCAGTCCATAACAAGTTTTCAAAGATGCTACAGAAAAGAGGGATACATTATGCTATCACAGCATACCTATAAGTGTGATACAGTAGTCTAAGGGGTCAAGGAAACCTTCCATGAAGAGGTCATTTAAGCTTAGCTTGAAGCACAAGTAAATAGTTTGGAAAAGAATAGGGGGAAACTAAAGGAGCAGCAACAACATACAAAAATTGCAAAACATGGCACATTCAAATAAATGAAATAACCTCAAAGCAGCTGAAACAGATAAAGGAAAGATGACATGGTTTGACTCTGTGTCTGCAACCAAATCTCATGCTGAATTGTAATTCACAACGTTGGAAGTGTGTCTTGGTGGGAGATGATTGGATCATGTGGGTGTTTTCTAATGGTTTAGCATTATCACCTAGTGCTGTCTCATGATAGAGTTCTCATGAGATCTGAGAACTCGTGAATTCTTTGAAAAGTGTGTAGCACCTCCCCATTCATTCTCTCTCTCTTCCTGCTCCCACCGTGTAAGATGTGCTTGCTTCCTCTTCCCCTTCTGCCATGATTACAAATTTCCTGAGGCCTACCCAACTGTGCTTCCTGTACAGCCGTCAGAAAGCTGTGAGTCAATTAAACCTCTTTTATTTATAAATTATCTAGTCTCAGGTATGTCTTTATAGCAATGTGGGAATGGACTACTACAGAAGATAAGAATGACTAGGCTGAATAGCCAGGTAAAAATCACCTTACGAGCCTCGTGAAAGGATTTGAAGTCTACTCTTAGGGGAATGGGAAAACATTTTATGATTTTAAATAAGGGTCATATATACTCTTTAGAGAGAGGACTCTAACTACAGTGGGTGAGTGTGCATCTGTGTGGCTGTGCCTGCATATGCTTATTTTACCCATAGTCCTAGAATACCTTGCTGCATGGCCACACAATATCAAGAAGGCCCACATTCAACTTTCAGCTATGTTTCTGAGAGCTGCTATGCGAGAATGTGTACCTTTGTCACTCTCTTTCATGAAGGAAAATGTGGAATGAAAGGGCACAGAGATGGTGCCCTAGCTTAATATTTGCATTCCCCTTCTCCTCCTTTAATAATAATAGTATTTAAAATTCATAATTCTGTTCATGTGTACTCAGTGTTCAGCTCGCACTTTTAAGTGAGAACACACAATATTTGGTTATGTGTTTCTTCTAATGGCCTCCAGCTCCATCCATGTTACTGGAAAAGACATATAATCTTATTTTTTGTTCTGGCTGTGTAGTATTCCATGGTGTATATGTACCACATTTCCTTTATCTAGTCTACCATTGATGAGCATTTAGATATTTTTTAATTGTTGTTGATACATAGTAGGTGTATATAATTATGGGGTACAAGAGATATTTTGATACTCCTACTGTGAAATAAGCACATCATGGAAAATGGGACATCCATTCCTTCAAGCATTTATCATTTGAGTTACAAACAATCCAATTATACTCTTTGAGTTATTGTAAAATGTACAATCTATTATTGACTATAGTCACCTTACTGTGCTATCAAATAGTAGGTCTTACACATTCTTTCTATTTTTTCGTACCAAATAACCATCCCCACCTTCCCACAACACCCCCACTCCCCTTCCCAGACTCTGGTAACCATCCCTTTACTCTCTATGTCCATGAGTTCAGTAGTTTTTATTTTTGCCTCCCACAAATGAGTGAGAACATATGATGTCTGTTTTTCTATGCCTGGCTTATTTCACTTAACAGAATGATCTCCAGCAACATATGCAAATGTTTGGATCTCATTCTTTTTTAATAGCTGAATAGTACTTTATTGTGCATATGCACCACATTTTTTAAATCCATTCATCTGTTGATTAGCACTTAGGTTGCTTCCACATCTTAGCCATTGTAAAACGTGCTGCAACCAATATATGGGGTGCAGATACATCTTCAATATACTGATTTTCTCTCTTTCAGATATATACCCAGCAGTGCTGGAACATATGGTAGCTCAATTTCTAGCTTCTTGAGAAACTGCCAAACTGTTGTCTATAGTGGATGTACTCATTTACCTGCCCACCAACAGTGTACAAGAGTTCATTTTTCTCGACATCCTCACCCGCATCTGTTATTGCCTGTCTTTTCGATATAAGGTTTTCTAATTGGGGTGAGATGACATCTCATTGTACTTTTGATTTGCATTTCTCTGATAATCAATGATGTTGAACGCCTTTTCATATGCCTGTCCACCCACTGATGAGCATTTAGGTTGATTCTATATGTTTGCTATTGTGAATAGTGCTGCGATGAATGGACACACATGGCTGTCTTTATGGTAGAATGATGTATATTCCTTCAGGTATGTACTCAGTAATGTCATTGCTGGGTCAAACGGTAGTTTCATTTTAAGTTTTTAGAGAATCAAACTACTTTTCACAATGGCTGAACTAATTTATATTCCCACCAGCAGTTTATAAGCATTCCCCTTTCTCCACTACCTCACCAGCATCTCTTATTTATTTGACATTTTGATAAATAGTCATTCTGACTAGTGTGAAATGTTGTGGTTTTCATTTGCATTGCTCTAATGATCAGTAATGTTGATCGTTTTTTCATATGCTTGTTGGCCACATGTACGTCTTCCTTTCAAAAGTGTATGTTTATGTTCTTTGCCCAATTTTCAATGGTTTTTTTTCTTGTTTACTGATTTAAGTTGCTTATAGATGCTGGATGTTAGACCTTTGTCAAATGCATAGTTTGCAAATATTTTCTCCCATTCTGTAAGTCATCTGTTTACTCTGTTGATAGTTTCTTTAGCTGTGCAGAAGCTCTTAATAAAATTAGGTCCTACTTGTCAATTTTTATTGCTGTTGCAATTGCATTTGAGTCCTTATCATGAAATCTTTGCCAGGGCCTATCTCCAGAATGGTATTTCCTAGTTTACTTCTAGAGTTTTTGTAGTTTTAGGTTTTACATTTGTCTATAATGCACCTTGAATTGGTTTCTGTATATGGTGAAAGGAAAGGATACATTTTCAATCTTCTGCATATGGTTAGCCAGTTATCCTACCACTATTTACTAAATAGAAAGTCATTTCCCCATTGCTTGTTTTTGTCAGCTTTGTCAAAGATCAAATGATTGAGGTGTATGGCTTTATTTCTGTGTTCTGTGCTCTCTATTCTGTTCCATCGGTCTATGTGTCTTTTTTGTTGTTGTGTTTTTTTTATTTTTTTATTTTTTTATTTTTGAGAAGGTAGTCTCACTCTGTCACCCAGACTGGAGTGCAGTGGTACGATCTCGGCCCACTGCAGTCTCCACCTCCCAGGTACAAACAATTCTCCTGCCTCAGCCTCCCAAATAGCTGGGATTACAGACATGTGCCAGCACACCTGGCTAATCTTTTTGTATTTTTAGTAGAGACTTGGTTTCACCATGTTGGCCAGGCTGGTTTTTAACTCCTGACCTCAGGTGATCTGCCTGTCTCACCCTCCCAAAGTGCTAGGATCAGAGGTGTGAGCCACCATGCCTGGCCATGTCTGTTTTCATACCAGTATCATGCTGTTTTGGTTACTGTAGCCTTGTGGTATGGTTTGAAGTTGGGTAATGTGATACCTTCAGATTTTTTTTTTTTTCCTTAGGATTGTCTTGGCTATTCGGGCTCTTTTTTGGTTCCGTTTAAATTTTAAAGTTGATTTTTTTTTTTCTAATTCTGTCAAGAATGTCATTGGTAGTTTAATAGGAATGGCATTCTGCAGGATGGCCATCTAAACAATGTTGATTCTTCCTATCCATGATCATGAAATGTTCTTTCATTTGTTTGTGTCATCTCTGATTTCTTTGAATAGTGTTCTACAATTCTCATTGTAGAGATCATTCACCTCCCTGGTTAGGTGTTTTCCTAGGTATTTCATTCTTTTTGTGGATATTGTGAATGAGACCATGTCACTGTCACAGAATGGGACTATGTTACTGTTGGGAGGGTGGTGATGAAGTCTGCCACTATTATTGCGTGACTATCTAAGTCTCTTCATAGGTCTCTAAGAACTTGCTTTATGAGTCTGTGTGCTCCTGCACTGGGTGCATGTATATTTAGGATAGTTAGATCTTCTTGTTGAATTAAATCCTTTACCATTATGTCATGTATTTTATGATCATTGTTGGCTTAAAGTCTGTTTTTCCTGAAATTAAGATAGCATCCCCTATTTTTCTCTGTTTTCCATTTGCTTGATAGATTTTTCTCCATCCCTTTCTTTGAGACTATAGGTGTCATTGCATTTGACATGGGTCTCCTGAAGAAAGCATATAGTTGGCTCTTGCTTCTTTATCCATCTTGCCATTCTGTGGGCATTTAGACCATTTACATTAAAGTCTAATATTGATAAATGCATAGTTGAGCCTGTCATCATGTTGTTAGCTGGTTATTATGCAGACTTGATTGTGTAGTTGCTTTATGGTGTCAATGGTCTATGTACTTAAGTGTAGTTCCATGGTGGCCATTAGCAGTTTTTCCTTTCTGTATTTATCACTCCTTTAAGGACCACTTTTAAGGCAGATCTTGTGGTAATGAATTTTCTTAGTATTTGCTTGTCCGAAAAGGTTCTTCTTTCTCCTTTGCTTATAAGGCTTAGGTTGGCTAGATATAAATTTCTGTGTTAGATTTTCTTATCTTAGAGAATGCTGAATATAGGCTCCCAATCTCTTCTGGCTTTTAGAGTTTCTGTTAAAAGATCCACTCTTAGCCTGTTGGGATTCCCTTTGTAGTTGTCCTGTCCATTCTCTCTAGCTGCCTTTAACATTTTTTCTTTAATTTTGACTTTGGAAAATCTGGTGACTATATATCTTGGGAATGCTTATCTTTCACAGTATTTTGCAGGGGTTCTCTTTATTTCCTTAATTTTATTATTGGCTTCTCTAGTGAGGTTGGGGAAATTTCATGGATGATATCCTCAAATATGCTTTTCGAGTTGCTTGATTTCAATCCCTCTCTCTCAGAGACACCAATGTGTCATAAATTTCATCTCTTTTCATAATCCCATATTTCTTGGAAGTTTTGTACATTCTTCTTTATTCTTTGTTTTTGTTTGATCAATTTATTTTGGAGAACCAGTCTTTTATCTCTGAGATTCTTTCCTAAGCTTGGTCTGTTTTACTGTTAATATATTATGATATTGAAAGAGTTTTTCAGCTCTGTCAGATCAGTTTGGTTCTTTCTTAAAATGGCTATTTTGTCTTTCCACTCCTGTATAATTTTTTTTATTATTTAAATTTCTTGGATTGGGTTTTGACTTCTTCCTGAATCTCAGTGATTTTCATTTCTATCCATATTGTGAATTATATGTCTGTCATTTCAGCCATTTCGGCCTGGTTAAGAACCATTGCTGGAGAACTAGTGTGGTCATTTGAAGGTGAGAAAACACTGGTCTTTTGAGTTACCAGAGTTCTTGTACTGGTTCTTTCTAATCTGTAGGCTGGTGTTCCTTCAATCTTTTAAGTTCTTATAAGTTTCTGTCCTTCAGATGGAGTTTTTTGCCTTTATCTTCTTTGATGCCATTGAGTGTTTGATTGTGGTTTAAGGTGGGTTCAGTAAACTGGCTTTGTTGCTAGGTGATTTAACGGGGTCTAGGCTCAGCTTAGCATTATTGGGATGCATGATCTAACTCTGGGGGTCTGATACCAGGCCCCCAGCTTTGTTCTCTAGCTCATCCTGCTGCACTGGAGGGTCCTAGGTGTTCCCAGCCTGCTGGCCACAACAGTCATGGGTGGTGCTGGCCAAAGCACTTCATCAGGCTGGTGGGAGTGGTACATGTTCACTGGTACATTCCAGCAGCCACAGTACCATGGCAAGATGCATGCACACTGACTGGGGTTGGGCACCAGTTGAAGAAGGGCAGTGGCATTCCCGTGCACACCCTTGCCAGTGAAAGCAGCAGCAGGGATAGGGTACTAATGGAGGCAAGGTTGCCAGCATCTGTGCATATGTTTGCACCAGCGGTGATGGCACAGCTATGTGCCTGCGCATCAGCCACAGGGGGTTCATCAGGGTGGTCTCATGCTGGCAGCAGTGGTGTAGAGGGATGTGTGTGCATACATACAATAGTGGGGGATAAGAGGGGAGGTCTGTTTGTGCATGCCCAATGGAAAAGTGGTGGGGTGGGGAGCTGTGGACAAGTGTATGTTGGCAAAACAGCAGGAGAGGCTGTGATGTAAGGAAGGTGCTCGTGTGGTGCTACATGTTGGCGAATGAGTTTCCTGGACCCTTCTGATGGTCAGGCATGGTCTTCCAGCAAAGGAGCTATGATGAGGGCTTCCAGGGAGTGCCATGGTTGGGCATATGAGGTTGCACAGCCAGTGGGTACAGCCAGGCTGGGGCTCCAGGAGAGGTCAGCAGACGGGGGACACTCAGACCTGTCTGGCCCTGTCCCACTGGCAAGATCTCCTTGCTCTGTCCAGGTCCAACAGTCACCTTAAAGCTAAAGTCTTCTAAAGGAATATGGCTAGACTTAGGAGTTGAGCATTGCTGGCTGTGCTCCACTGCAGACTTTCTTATAAGTACCCAAACCCTCTGGGCTTCACACAGACTGCAGGCCTGCTCCTGTCACTTCTCTAAGCAGCTCCCTCTGCCGTCTGTAGGGATCTGGGGGTCTTCTGCCACTGGAATTCTAGAAATCCATGGTGAGAACAGGGCACTCCTCACCTGTTCAACTCACCCCTTCTTTAGGAGTCACTGGAGGCCAGGAACAGGAAGGAGTCCTGATGCTCAGCAGCACTGCGTACTGTTCTCAGTTTCTTCCCCCTTCAGCCTAGCATCTGCATCCTCCCTCCATCCACTCTCAATGCCTTCCCTCTGAAGATCTGTTCAGAATGTGCCAGTCTTCCCAAAGTCCCCAGTCTCTTGGTGGGAGACGTTCCTACTGGCTGTGTCTAGTTGGCTGTCATGGCTCCTTCTGGGTTATCTTATTTAATCTTCAAAATAGTAACATGATAATATAGACTATTTTACTATTTTACAGATTATGAAACTAGGGTTTGAAAGTGGTTACATAAGTTGCCACAGATATCAAAGCTGGGAGGCGGTAGAGCTATAATTCAAATTCCATTATTGAAAGCTACAGCCCACATTCTTCACCAGTAGAATGTTTTCTCTCCCTGGGATGTGTGCCCAGGCTCAGTTTTACTAGCAGTACCCAGCGAGGAGAGGCACAAAAGAGATTCATACCCTTCTCTGGTTACACCACTGCATTCACCTTTATTGCCTCTGCCTGGAAAAGTTTAAATGGATTATAGAAATGTCTGATTGTTATCAACTTGAGAAAGGATGTTCTCTTTCTTTCATCATCCTGTGGAAATAATGCACAAATTCAAGAGTGTAAGCTCCCTAAATGTCACTGAACAGAAGAGAATAGGGGAGGGTAATGCATTTTTCCATCAAGTGTCTTTTATTTAACCTAGTCTTTCACCTCACTAACTAGAAGGTCATCTGGCCCCATACTCCAACTGCAGAATAGTTAAAAGAAAATAATAGGAAATTGGAGAATGGTTATGCAATGTTTATTTCTGAGTTAAAGTGGAGCTTTAATCTTCTAATTTTTTTAATGGGCATAATGCTAGTCTGGCAAATTATTAATAGTTTGGATTTAATTCAAAAATTTGGTTATATATTTTATTAAGCTCATATTTACTGGAGCACAAGGCAATCTATAGTAAGAAGCATCAAAAGTCTATTTTACTGCTCATATTATGAGCAGATGGAGCATAGATGTTTAAAAATGCCAAACCTTTTGATTAAAAGCCTGATTATAGTCAGATCAAGATGAAGAATAATGGTTCTATACAAAGGCTCTCTGCATTTTAAAATACTAGGGACTTTTACTTGACTTTTTTTGCAATCATATGTTATAGTTTTATAAAATTTTGAGTTTGAAATAAAAAAATAAACCCCAACCCCCCTAAAATGAGCAGAGATTGCAAAGGCTTGTTTTCAGCAGATCAGGACAGAGTTTCCCCTAATGTTGCCAAATCAATGAGTTATTACTGTTATCATGCAACGGGGGTAAACTTTTGAAAACAAAGGCTTATAAAAGTAGTACAGGCAGAAAATAGACATGTATGTGGGTTGATAATGTGATTTAGTTAATGAGATATTAAAGATAATCAGGATGATTTGGGAACATTTTTGTCTGAGATTGTTACCTTAAATGATCTACTCTCACACAGTAAACGACCAGATGCTAAAAGTATAAGGTTCTACAAGACACTTGATACAAGATACTTCTATGAACAAGATACTTCTCCACAGAATAACAGTGTTTAAGCCTGGAACCTTGTTCAACTCTCCACACAGTTCACATTCCCTTGGAATTTATTTCCCCACTCTTCAAAAAATGTGTCTCAATAAGAGCGCTAGTGAAAGTGGTTGAAGCTGGTCATAAACTAGTGAAGTCCCTTCAAATACAGAAGCACAAAGGAGACAAATCTGAAATGCTTCCACCTAAAAAGCAGTAAGAAACAGTGGTACATAGGTTTTGAAGTCTAACAAAATTAGTCTTAAAACCCAGTTATGGTTTCAAGATGGCTGACTAGATGCATGTTGTATCTGCCCCCTCCAAAAAGTATCAAAAACAGCTAATAGATATTTCATATTTCAAATTGATCATGTAAGAGTGAATGCTGGAATTTAACAGACAAATGACAGGAAACACCTAAGGCAAGAAAGGAGAGGGAAGTGAGGCAACCTGCTCAGCTGAGATTGGCTGGAGCCTGAAGAGGCTACCCAATTCAGGGAAAGAGTAAATGAGAGATTTCCAGTTGTCTATATTCCCACCATGAAGTTCTGCAATCCTAGCCACAGGAGAGCCCCCTGACTCACACATACCCTGAGACTAACATAGGGAGCTGCCTGGAAAGCATGCAATGGCATTGCTCCAGAGCGAAATCTCACAGGGACCGATACAAACCTGAGTCATAAGCAGCCATGGCATGGCACCATTTTGAGAGCACAGCCCCTCAGATTGCATCCTGCCCTGGGGCCAACAGCCCTTGCATCTCCATATACCTGATGCCTCACTGACATACCCTGTATGCATCCAGGAGCCACCACTGGTTGCTGCCACCAGGACCAATGCAGAAGCCATTAGCAACAATCCAACTACATCCAACAGGAGGGCAACTGCACAATTAAAAGAGTGCTAAAGAAAGGCTACCCTGCTTATAGTCACCACATTGGCCTGAAGTGGATACTCTCCAGCTGACTGTTTATTGCTACTGTCACTGAAAGCAACCCCATTTGCCCCTGGAGCAAGGTCTCAGCATAACTGCTGCCAAACCCACTGGAGCATTCTGCCGGGGGCCTGGGAATCACCTTGCCCCTGCTCACCACAGCCAGAGCTCACACACACCACTGGGGAGCCTGAGGGCAGCCTCATCCAGCTCTGTTCCATCCTACAGTATCCAAGCACATTATCCAGGGGCCTGGAAATGACACTGTTCTATCCACCGCTGTTGGCACCTGAACACTCTTCCCAGGGGAGTGAAGACAGAGCCACCAAACCTGTTTCTGCCATCACAGCTTGCTCCCACTTGCATGCACCACCTGCCAGTCTGGGGACTGGCTTGCCAAGCCCATCACAGCCGCTGTCCACACCGGTGTAAACTGCTTGGGAGCCAGAAAATTGTCTCACCACTCCTATTGCCATCACCCATGCCACACCCACTGCCCAGGGGCCCAAGGAATCTCCTGCCCACTCACCCAATGACTGCCACTGCAGGCACCCAAACAAGCCACCTGGAGGCCCAAGAATTGGTCCACCTGGACCCACTAACACTAGTGCCAGTTTATGCTACCTTGGGGCCCAAGGACAGGCATTTTCCACCTGCCACTGATACAAATGAGGCACAAGGATTGGCCCACCGAGGGACTACTATCCAGGATAGACAAGGAACTCAAGAAAATTAACAGTTAAAGAACTCTAAATAATGCCTTTTAAAAGTGAGTAAAGAACATGAATAGACATTTTCAAAAAAGACGTGTAAATGGCCAACATGTATATGAAAAATTTCTCAATATCACTAATTATGGGCTTTCAAATCAAAACCACAATGAGATAGCACCTTACCCCAGGTAGAATGGCTAGTGCTAAAATGACAAAAAAAAAAAAAAAAAAAAAAAAAAAAAAAAAAAAAAACAGATACTGGTGAGGATGTGGAAAAAAGGGAACTCTTATATACTGTTGGCAGGATTGTAAATCAGTACAGTCACTCTGGTAAACAATATGGCAATTTCTCAAAAAAGCGAAACATAGAACTACCATGCAATCCAGCAATTCCACTACTGGGTAGAGTAAAATAAATCAGTATATCAAAGGGATACCTGCATTGCCATGTTTATTACAGCACTATTAACAATAGCAAAGACACTGAATCAAACTAAGTTTCCATCAACAGATGAACAAATAGAGAAAATGTGGTATATATACACAATAGAATACATTTTGACCATAAAAAATGAAATTTTTTTTATTATACTTTAAGTTCTGGGGCACATGTGCAGAATGTGCAGGTTTGTTATGTGCCATGGTGGTTTGCTGCACCCATAAACTCATCATCTACATCAGTTATTTCTCCTAATGCTATCCATCCCCCACCCCCCACCTCCCAACAGGTCCTGGTGTGTGATGCCCTCCCCTGTCCATGTGTTCTCATTGTTCAACTCTCACTTATGAGTGAGAACATGCAGTCTTGGGGTTTCTATTCTTGTGTTAGATTGCTGAGAATGATGGTTTCCAGCTTCATACATGTCCCTGCAAAGGACATGAACCCACCCTTTTTTATGGCTGCATAGTATTCCATGGTATGTATGTGACATATTTTCTTTATCCAGTCTATCATCGATGGGCATTTGGGTTGGTTCCAAGTCTTTGTATTGTGAGCAGTGCCACAATAAACATACGTGTGCATGTGTCTTTATAGTAGAATGATTTATAATCCTTTGGGTATATAACCAGTGACGGGATTGCGGGGTCAAATGCAATTTCTAGATCTAGATCATTGAAGAATCACCACACTGTCTTCCACAATGGTTGAACTAATTTACACTCCCACCAATGGTGTAAAAGCGTTCCTATTTCTTCACATCCTCTCCAACATCTGTTGTTTCCTGACTTTTTAATGATTGCCATTCTAACTGGAATGAGATGGTATCTCACTGTGGTTTTGATTTGCAATTGTCTTATGCCCAGTGATGATGAGCTTTTTTTCATGTTTTTTGGCTGCATAAATGTCTTCTTTTGAGAAGTGTCTGTTCATATCCTTGGCCCCTTTTTTGGTGGGGTTGTTTGTTTCTTTCTTGTAAATTTGTTTAATTTCTTTGTAGATTCTGGATATTAGCCCTTTGTCAGATGGATAGATTTGAATACCCTTTATTTCTTTCTCTTGCCTGATTGCCCTGGCCAGAACTTCCAATACTATGTTGAATAGGAGTGGTAAGAGAGGACATCCTTGTCTTGTGTCAATTGCAATTCTAGTTATGATAAAACAGACTTTAAACCAACAAAGATCGAAAGAGACAAAGAAGGGCATTACATACTGGTAAAGGGATCAATGCAACAAGAAGAGCTAACTATCCTAAATATACATACACCCAGTACAGGAGCACTCAGATTCATAAAGCAAGTTATTAGAGACCTACAGAGAGACTTAGACTCCCACACAATAATAGTGGGAGACTTTAACAGCCCATGGTCAATATTAGACAGATCAACAAGACAGAAAATCAACAAGGATATTCAGAACTTGAAGTCACCTCTGGACCAAGTGGACCTAATAGACATCTACAGAACTCTCCACCTGAAATCAACAGAATATACACTCTTCTCAGCACCAATTCTAATATTTACCGCATAATTAGAAGTAAAACACTCTGCAGCAAATGCAAAATAATGGAAATCATAACAGTCTCTCAGACCACAGTGCAATGAAATTAGAACTCAAGATTAAGAAATTCACTCAAAACCGCACAGCTACGTGGAAACTGAACAACCTGCTCCTGAATGACTACTGGGTAAATAACAAAATGAAGACAGAAATAAAGATGGTCTTTGAAACCAATGAGAACAAAGGCACAATGTACCAGAATCTCTGGGACACCTTTAAAGCAGTGTGTAGAGGGAAATTTACAGCACTAAATGCCCACAAAAGAAAGCAGGAAAGATCCAAATTCAACACCCTAACATCACAATTAAAAGAACTAGAGAAGCAAGAGCAAACAAATTCAAAAGCTAGCAGAAGACAAGAAATAACTAAGATCAGAGCAGAACTAAAGGAGGCAGAGACACGAAAAACCCTTCCAAAAAATCAATGAATCCGGGAACTGGTTTTTGAATAGATCAACAAAATAGATAGACCTCTAGCCAGACTAATAAAGAAGATAAGAGAGAAGAATCAAATAGATGAATAAAAAATGATAAAGGGGATATCACCACCAATTCCACAGAAATACAAACTACCATCAGAGGATACTATAAACACCTCTTTGCAAATAAACTAGAAAATCTAGAAGAATGGATAAATTCCTTGACACATACACCCTCCCAAGACTAAACCAGGAAGAAGTCAAATCCCTGAATAGACCAATAACAACTAGTGAAATCGAGGCAGTAATATAGCCTACCAACCAAAAATGTCCACAGACAGATTCACAGCTGAATTCTACCAGAAGTACAAACAGAAACTGGTACTATTCCTTCTGAAACTATTTCAAACAATAGAAAAAGAGGGAATCC
>NW_016809617.1:67455-71274 GCF_001698545.2 Rhinopithecus bieti
CCAGCACTTTGGGAGGCCGAGGCAGGTGAATCACGAGGTCAGGAGATGGAGACCATCCTGGCTAACATGGTGAAACCCCGTCTCTACTGAGAATACAAAAAAATTAGGTGGGCATGGTGGAGGGCGCCTATAGTCCCAGCTACTCAGGAGGTTGAGGCAGGAGAATAGTGTGAACTGGGAGGTAGAACTTGCAGTGAAACCAAGATCACGCCACTGCACTCCAGTCTGGGTGACAGAGCGAGACTCCATCTCAGAAAAAAAAAAAAAAAAAAAAAAAAAAAAAAAAAAAAAAAAAAAAAAAACCATTGTGGAATTTACTTAGCTATGTAATCTTGGGTAAATTAATTGTTCCTTATGGTCACAGTTTTGTTATCTGTAAAATAGGTCAACATTGTATTAGCCTCATAGGTAGTTGTGAGGATCAAGTAATGTAAAGAGCTATGCACATATTTAGCACTTAATTTTTGAAGGCCTCAGAAGCACTCTAGTAAATGTTGGAACAACAATTAACCATTGTTAACAATCTCTTAGAATTTCCTCTAATTAACAATCTTTCTGAGTTGCTGCAATCACAGGCTCCTATATGTTCTCCTGTATTCCTTCTTCAACTTTAGCTTCTAACACTGCTTTCCAGATGTTTCAGACACTACCTGGTGCTCCTGGACCTTTACATATTGTCTCTGTCCAAAGTTGATTTGAGGTGTTTTAATAAAATGGAACAGCAACATGTCTTTTTCTTTTTTCTGTTATTTATCATCTGAGTACCCATGCTTCTGAGAGTCATTATTACACGATGGTGAAAGGCATAAACCAGGTAGAGTTCTAATCCTAACTTTTTTGTACTTACTATATGACATAGTTTTATAATTTATCTGTGCTTCAGTTCCTCTCTCTGAAAAAAAAAGTGGAGATGAAAATAGTACTTTAGTGTTGTTGTGAGGATTAAATGAGGAAATACATTTAAAGTACTTGGAATATAACAGGCCCTAAATAAATGTTAGCTATTATTTTTTCCTTTTGTTTAATAAATTATGACCTTGACTCACCACCAAATGGTTTTATAATTTTCTATTGGCAGCACTAAGAAGGATACTCAGATGCAGTAGATAAAAACATATATCAACTCAAGTATAGTAATGAGCCCAAAGCATGAGCAGTATAAACCTCAGAGGTCACAGAGTTACTGCAGGCAGTCCATAAAACTACACTCACAACAATCTTTTCTCAAAGAGTCATGATTTTTTAAAAAGATACAGTATAGGTAGACTTCAGATTATTTGGATGTCAAAAAGGGGTCTGAAATGTCTATATGTCTACAGATATAAATATAAAATACACAAACACAATTCTTAAGTTCCATTAAATTCTGAAAGCAGATGATTTATATATCAACATACATTCCTCAAAAATACTGATCAAGTAATTAGAAATATATTTATAGTTTATTATATTTGAAAAACAACAGCAGTGTAGCAGTAGCTTAAAAAAAGAAGGTTGTTAAATTACTTCTTATATTGAAGGACTGCATGGACAACTAAACACACCCAAAACTCCTAGGGGCACAGAACACCAAAGAACCTGGCAGTTACAAATGTCCTAAATCATTTAAATGTGAGTCTTAGCTAGAATAAAGTTAACAACTTTGAAAAATCAGTCAGATAAAAAAATCTTCATTCTAATTGAAATAATTTCAATTAAATATTTAATTTTTAAAAGATTTGGGGGACAAAATATGTTTTAAAAGCTTAGATTTAGTATGTCCTTTTGCAGTTGTAAAACATAAAGTATATATTAAGAAGTTTAAGCATATCCAAATGCATGGCTATGTTAGCCTTATGGGAAATGTGGGGATTTCTTTGTTAATTTTGGCTGTTAGACATATTTCCTTACAGTTATTTAATATTTCCATTCATAATAAGTTAAGCCATTAATTCTTAAAAATTTTATACCCATTGAGGAAAGAAAAGGGATAGTATTAGTCAATGTCAATGTAATTAAGACAAAGCTATCCCAAAGTGTTTTCCACTTTCAAGTATTGTTATACTTTCATAACTGACTAAGAATGCATAGAGCAAAATAATATGTTAAATAATTTTACTTGTTGTACATGAGACACTAGGTATATTTTGTCAGCTGAATCTGAATCTTCATTGAAAATGAGAAATGGGTCATGGCAGGTACAGAAGTTCTATACTTGTGGCCATAATGAGTCACATATAATTAGAACAGACAAACATTGCAAATATATACAGTTAAATTATACTAAGTAAGTACAGCATTCACTAACAAATTTAAAGAACTATTAGACATGTGTATTTTCAATGATGTGACAGACATGATATCTTAAAACTTCTGTATATAAGAGATTAAGAAATGTTTTATAAAATATAACATTCTTTTTATATGTAAAACTAATCTCACAAGAAAATATGAAGAATCTCCAAGTCAAAAGCAAAAAGAGAACTGACAACCTTATGGTTAGCTGACAAAGGCCCTATGGATGCCCTGGAAATATCTGAAGATGTCTGTACCTAAAAAGTTTGAGTTGTAAACACTGTGAAAGATCAGCAGACAAGGATTTGGCCCATAGCAAAATGGAAGTTGGAACAAAAATCCCAGCATTAAGCTGAGATACATGAAGGATTAAATCCTCAGTGAAAGGTTATTTTAGAAAATAGTCCATCTGCTTGCAAAGGGACACCATGAAAATTTTGTTTATCTTATCTTGGGGAGAAACAAACAAACAAACAAATACTTTCTCCTGAGAATTCTTAGATTAGAGAATTACAGGGCTAAGAAACCACAAACCAGAAAATTGATAACAATTGTTCTTAGGTTTGTAGCACTAGAGAAAAAAGTGAGCACAAATAACGAATACAGGCACACATCTTCCAATCACCCATCAGAGTATGCCCACTATAAAAATACATTATGCAGTCTACATTAAAAAAATTTAAACACTGATTTGTGTGCACTAATCTTGTACCTGGAAACTTTGCTGAATTCTTTTATCAGTTCTAGGAAGTTTCTGGAGAAGTCCTTAGGGTTTTCAAGGTAAATGATCATATCATCAGCAAACAATAACAGTTTGATTTCCTCTTTACCAATTTGGATGCCCTTTATTTCTGATTCCTCTGGCTAGGACTTCCACTACTATGTTGAATAGGAGTGGTCACAGCGACCATCCTTGTCTTGTTCCCATTCTCAGAGGGAATGCTTTCAACTTTTCCCCATTCAGTATTATATTGGCTGTTGGTTTATCATAGATGGCTTTTATTACATTGAGGCATGTCTCTTGTTTGCTGATTTTGCTGAGAGTTTTTATCATAAAGGGATGCTGGATTTTGTTGAATGCTTTTTCTGCATCTATTGAGATGATCATGTGATTTTTGTTTTTAATTCTGTTTATGTGGTGTATCACATTTATTGACTTGCATATTTTAAACCATCCCTGCATCCCTGGTATGAAATCCACTTGATCATGGTAGATTATCTTTTTGATATGTTGTTAGATTCAGTTAGCTAGTATTTTGTTAAGGATTTTAGCATCTATGTTAATCAAGGATATTGGTCTGTAGTTTTCTTTTTTGGTTATGTCCTTTCCTGGTTTTGGTATTAGGGTGATGCTGGCTTCATAGAATGAATTAGGAAGGATTCTTTTTAAGTGAAGTAACTCAGGAATGGAAAACCAAACATCATATGTTCTTGCTGATACATGGGAACTAAGCTATGAGGACACAAAGGCATAAGAACGATACAATGGGCCGGGCGCGGTGGCTCAAGCCTGTAATCCCAGCACTTTGGGAGGCCGAGACGGGC
>NW_016809617.1:71468-75171 GCF_001698545.2 Rhinopithecus bieti
AAAAAAAAAAAAAAAAAAGAACGATACAATGGATCTTGGGGACTTGGTGGGAAGAGTGGCAGGGGGCGAGGGATAAAGACTATAAACATGGTGCAGTTTATACTGCTCAGGTGATGGGTGCACCTAAATCCCACAAATCACCACTACTTACTCATGTAACCAAATGCCACCTGTACCCCAATAACTTATGGAAAATAAAATTTTAAAATAAAATAAAATAAATTAAACATGCAATAAGCAGGATATCATAAAAATAATAAACTGAACAACAAAAAAGCACAATTAGGCCTTCAAATACAGTCATGTGTCACTTAATGACGAGCAGAAGATCTGAGAAATGTGTCCTTAGATGATTTTGTCATTGTGCAAACATTGTAGAGTATACTTACACAAACCTAGATGGTATATATATATATATATATATAATTTCATATGGAAAACCAAATATATCAGCCCCATTACTTAATATCAGTCATTTCCCCTACTTAATCTGCAATGCCAATATCAAGCACCATATATCAGGTTCTATATATGATATATGCTTCATTACAATCTTATGGGACCACCATTGTATATGTGGCCCATTGTTGACTGAAATCATTGTTATGTGGCTTAAGGCTACTTCAGACACTAAACTATTTGAATTATAAAATATGGGATTTAAAATAAATGTCTTACATTTTAAAGAAATAAAAGATAGAATAAAAAATGTAAGCAATACTAAGAGACTCATTTAAAAGACCAGGAAATTTGAATAGGAACCAAACAGATCTTTGAGAAATGAGAAAAATAACCATTATGAGTAAAATACAAGGATTGAATATGAAGAGAGGAGCACAAAATACAGCAGAGCAACACAAAATGTGAAAATATAATACGAAATAGAGGTCAAGAGACATCAGTGATAACCTGAGAAGGTTCAACATACATATAACTAAAATTTAGAAGAAAAATAAACAAAGATTGTCATGCATATTAAGGGTAGCGTGGGGGAGGCATAATATGAAGAGACGGCTGAGAATTTTCCAGAATTGATAAAAAGCCTCCCATAACCTGTGAAAGCTACTTGGTCTTTTATGACCTTGACACTTTTGGAGAGCACAAGTCAGTATTTTTGTGGAGTACTGTTCATACAAACCCTCAGTTTGGCTTTGTCTGATGTTTTCTCATAGTCAGACAGAGGTTATAAATTTTTGAAAACAAGGCCATAGAGGTTTTGTACCCTGCTCAGTATATCAATAGGTAAATAATTTTAACTTTGATTATTTGGTTAAGGTGGTGTACACCAGGTTTCCCCGCCGTAAGTTTATTACTTTTTCATTGTAATCAATATATATTTGGAAGGAAATAGTTTGAGGCTGCATAGATATTGTTTCTCCTTAAACTTTGCCTGTTAATTTCAGTGTTCACTAGTGCATTCTGACTGCAGCAAATATTACTACAGTACTCTAATGGTGATATTTTAATTTCCCTTATTCATTCTACATTTATTATACAGAGTTCTTCTGTATGGGAGATTTGTTGCTTCTACCTAATTATTTATTTATTCAAGTATATTTTAAACAAAACCTTTTATTTTGAAATTATTTTATTTTCTTTTCTCAACATTTATTTTAGGTTCAGGGGGTACATGTGCAGGTTTGTTACGTTGATAAATTGCATGTTGCTGAGGTTTGGTGTACAAATGGTTTTGATACCCAGGTAGTGAGTATAGTGCCCAATAGGTACTTATTCGGTAATATACATGACAATCTTTGTACCCAATAGGCAGTTTTTCAACCCTCACCTGCCTCCAACCCTCCCTGCTCAAGTAGTCCCAGTGTCTATTGTTCCCATCTTTGTGTCCATGTGTACACAATGCTTAGCTTCCACTAAGTGAGAACATGTGGTATTTGGTTTTCTGTTCCTGCATTAATTCACTTAGGATAATGGCCTCCAGCTGCATTCATGTTGCTGCAGAGGAAGTAATCATGCCCTTTTTAATGGCTGCATATTATTCCATGGTATATATGTACCAATTTTCTTTATCCAGTCCACTGTTGATAGACATCTGGGTTAATTTCATGCCTTTGCTATTGTGAATAGTGCTGTAATGAACATACCTGTGCATTTTCTTTTTGGCAGAACAATTTATTTTGGGAAGGATATATACCTAGTAATGTGGTTGCTGAGCTGAAAGCTAGTTCTAAGTTCTTTGAGAAACCTACAGACTGCTTTTCACAATTGCTGAACTAATTTACATTGCCACCAACAGTGTATGAGCACTCCCCTTTCCACAGCCTTGCCAGTGTCTGTTGCTTTTTTATTTTTAATAATGGTCATTCTGACTGGTGTGAGATAGTATTTCATTGTTGTTTTGATTTGCATTTCTCTAATGATGGTGTTCAGCATTTTTTTAAATTATACTTTAAGTTCTAGGGTACATGTGTACAACGTTCAGGTTTGTTACATATGTATACATGGGCCATGTCGGTGTGCTGCACCCATTAACTCGTCATTTACATTAGGTATATCTCCTAATGCTATCCCTCCCCCCTCCCCCACCTCACGACAGGCCCCGGTGTGTGGTGTTCCCCACACTGTGTCCAAGTGTTCTCATTGTTCAATTCCCACCTATGAGTGAAAATTCTCACTTTTAAAAATTGACACATGTGATCTTTTGCATGTTTGAGTATATGTATGTGTGTACTTCTATAAAATTTTATCATAAGCAAAAATTTGTGTAATCACCATAATAATTAGAATACAAACCAATTATTAATTTATATTACTATGGACTCAAGATATATTTATTTTGGTCTTTGGAATATAATATTATCATTGTCCAGTTTTGTCGGTTGGACACTCTTTTGGGGTAACTACTATGTCCTTAAGACATACTACCATCTGTTGTTTTAAACGCTTTCTTACTTCCTGGCATCAAGATAATTCTGTATTTTTCCTACCCCAGCGCTAGAATTAACCATTTCTCCAAAGCTCATTGTTTCCTTTTACTGGTGAGTGGTATTTAGAAACCATGACCTCTGTGCTTGTTGTACTATTGCTATTGAGTTATCCCTCTTTCTGGGCCCTCTAGAAATATCTATGTATATGTATATGTATGTGTGTGTGTGTATATATATGTATGTGTATACATGTATATATGTATGTATATACATATAAATATACATATATACACATTAACCCATGTATAACACAGCTCTGTATTTATCTTTATATCTGTCTTTCCACATATACACAAATGCATATAGATAGATAGATAGATAGATAGATAGATAGATAGATTTGTCCAACCTCATTATATACATAAAGTAGTTTCAGAATTGCTAACCCACAAACCTATAAAAAAAAACAAGCTTGATTAACTTTGTAAAAATGCTTCCAGGTGGTATAGAAACACTAAATTAATTTACACTAAGATATTACCAATTAATGGCCACTTTGGCAGGGAGGCAGGGATAACAGACAGCAGTATAAATTGAAGTGATAGGCTTTGGTTGAAAAATGACATGGCTGGGAAAGATGAAGAAAAGGGCACAGAAAGGCAGAGAAAAATGCTGCCTCTTTCCTGTTTTAAGGTACAAATTTGATCATGTGGCTCTCATAGTATGGCAACTCCTAAACTCTCCATCTCTGTGATACCAACCCAGTTAAAGAGAGCTGAGGATAAATACCTGGCTTCTGGAAAACATATGGCATGGCA
>NW_016809617.1:75231-81112 GCF_001698545.2 Rhinopithecus bieti
TTTTTTTTTTTTTTTTTTTTTACAAATGGTGTCTCCCTCTGTCGCCTAGGCTGGAGTGCAGTGTCATGATCACAGCTCACTGCAGCCTAAACCTCCCTAGCTCAAGCCATCCTCTTGCCTCAGCCTCCCAAGTAGCTGGGATTACAGGTGCGCACCTCTAGGCTTGGCTCTTATTCTTTTTAATGTTTTTGAAACTATAAAACCTATTTTTAAAAAATGTTTTGGTTGTTTTTATTGCTGCTTTTCCTTTTAGGGTTAGAACACAAGTTTGGATGGGAAACAGGTTAGGACACCTTCGTCTCTTCCATAGCGATGGTCATAGAGAAACAGGACATATTTATAAACTCTTAAGTGATCTTAAAATGTGCAAAAGCTGCCGACCTCCCGGGAGTGAAGGGCAAAGCTCGTTAGCATCAACTGTGGCTGGGGAGCGACCGTAGGCAAGAGGGAGGGGCAAGTGTGACTCCGTGCTGTGTGGGCCAGTGTTTAGGGGCCAGTGTGTCCCTGCAAGCGCATGGGACAGTGGTCTGTTCTGCACTGTGCGTGAGTCCTCGAGGAAGTCCACTTACCAGTTTCCCCTCGCTGGTATTTTTGGGAGTTTCTGAAGAATGCTTGTACTCTCCACAAATCTGTGATTGTCGTCATTTGTCACTCAGCCAGCTGGCTGCCTTGAGAGATTCTGCCCATGACCTCTTGACACCTTCGACTTGGCTTCTCTGGGCTGCGTCAGGGATCTGGCTCTTTCCTTAGGACAGCTAGACATGGGGGCAGTGAAAGGAAACGGCAACGCGGAGAAATCACAATTGTGTGCTGCAGATATTAATGCTCCAGGGTTCTGCTCCTTCCCTGGGGGATCTGATAGGTCATTCCTGTCCTTGGTCTAGAGTTGACATCCTTCCTTAGCTATGTCCCCCAAAGCTGCAGCCAAACCTCACCCCCTTCTGTGGGGCCCAGTGTAAGGAGAAAAAAAATTTACCTGCTGGCCGGGCGCGGTGGCTCACGCCTGTAATCCCAGCACTTTGGGAGGCCGAGGCAGGTGGAACATGAGGTCAAGAGATCGAGACCATCCTGGCCAATCAACCCCGTCTCTACTAAAAATACAAAAATTAGCTGGGCGTAGTGGCGCATGCCTGTAGTCCCAGCTACTCGGGAGGCTGAGGCAGGAGAATCCCTTGAACCTGGGAGGAGGAGGTTGTAGTGAGCCGAGATCGCGCCACTGCACTCCAGCTTGGGCGACAGAGCGAGACTCCGTCTAAAAAAAAAAAAAATTTACCTGCTACCCAGATGAGATCATCATAACCTCCAGATGATGTTATTGCCATTCTGCCCACAATGAAGACGAAGCTAATGTTAGTTTGCAGGAATTTCAGCATATATATATATGCTGAATTTATATGTATATAAATAAAACAGAGTTTCGTTCTTGTTGCCCAGGCTGGAGTGTAGCAGCGAGATCTCAGCTCACCGCAACCTCTGCCTCCCAGGTTCAAGCGATTCTCATGCTTCAACCTCCCGAGTAGCTGGGATTACAGGTGTGTGCCACCACACCCAGCCAATTTTTGTATTTTTAGTACTGACGAGGTTTCACCATGTTGGCCACACTGGTATTATTATCATTATTTTTTGAGACAGGGTCTCACTCTGTTGCCCAGGCCAGAGTACAATGGTGAGATCATGGCTCCCTGCAGCCTTGACTTCCCCAGGCCCAAGTGATCCCCCCACCTCAGCCCCCCAAGTCGCTGGGACTAATAGGTGTGCACCACCATGCCCAGCCAATTTTTGTGTTTTTTTGTAGAGACAGGGTTTCACCATGTTGCCCAGGCTGGTCCCAAAGTCCTGGGCTAAAGTGATCCACCTGCCTCAGCCCCACAAAGTGCTGGGATTACAGGTGTCAGCCGCTGCGCCTGGCCCTAACTTTTTTTTCTTTTGAGACGAAGTCTTGCTCTGTTGCCCAGGCTGGAGTGCAGTGGCACGATTTCAGCTCACTGCAAGCTCCACCTCCTGGGTTTACGCCATTCTCCTGCCTCAGCCTCCCAACACAGTGAAACTCCTTCTCTACTAAAAATACAAAAAAATTAGCCGGGTGTGGTGGCGGGTGCCTGTAGTCCTAGCTATTGTATTTTTTGTAGAGATGGGGGTTTCACCATGTTGCCCAGGCTGGTCTGGAACTCCAGGTCTCAAGTGATCTGTCCAACTCAGTCCCCCAAAGTGCTGGGATGACAGGTGTGAGCCACCGTACTTGGCCCATGATCATTCTTTTTAATTTTTTTTTTTTTTAAGAGACGGAGTCTCGCTTTGTCGCCCAAACTGGAGTGCAGTGGCCGGATCTCAGCTCACTGCAAGCTCCGCCTTTCGGGTTTACGCCATTCTCCTGCCTCAGCCTCCCGAGTAGCTGGGACTACAGGCGCCTGCCACCTCGCCCGGCTAGTTTTTGTATTTTTTAGTAGAGATGGGGTTTCACCTGGTTAGCCAGGATGGTCTCAATCTCCTGACCTTGTGATCCGCCCGTCTCGGCCTCCCAAAGTGCTGGGATTACAGGCTTGAGCCACCGCGCCCGGCCGTAGGTGCATATATGTACAGGGTACATGAGATACTTTGATACAGGCATGCAATATTTAATAATCACATCAAGGTAAATGGGGTATCCATTATCTCAAGCATTTATACTTTGTTACAAACAATCCAGTTATACTCTTATAGTTTAAAATGTACAATTAAATTATTATTGACTATGGTCACCCTGTTGTACTATTAAATACTAGTTCTTACTCATTCTTTCTAACTACTTTTCATACACATTAACCATCCCCACTTACCCTGATGACCCAACTACCCAACCAAGCCACTGATAACCAGACTCCTACTCTCTATCTCCATGAGTTCAATTGTTTTGATTTTTAGCTCCCACAAATAAGTGAGAACATGCAAAGTTTCTCTTTCTGTGCCTGGCTTATTTCTCTTAACATAATGTCCTCCAGTTCCATCCATGTTGATGTAAATGACTGGATCTCATTCTTTTTTACGGTTGAATAGCATGCCATTGTGTATATGTATTAATACCACAATTTCCTTATTAATTCATCAGTTGATACTTAGGTTGCTTTCAAATCATGGCTATTGTGAACAGTGCTGCAACAAACATGGGAGAACAGATATCTCTTTGATATACTGATTTCCTTTATTTTGGGCACATACCCGGCAGTGGGATGGCTAGATCATATGGGAGCTCTATTTTTAGTGTTTTGGGAAAACTCAAACTGTTCTTCATAGTGGTTTGACTAATTTACATTTCCACCAACAGTGTATGAGGGTTCTGTTTTCTCCATATTTTGCCAGCATTTGCTATTGCCCGTCTTTTGATAAAAGCCATTTTGAATAGGGTGAGATGATATTTCATTGTAGCTTTGATTTGCATTTTTCTGATGACCAATGATGTTGAGCACCTTTTCATATGTCCATTGCCATTTGTATGTCTTCTTTTAAGAAATGTCTATTCAGATCTTTTGCTCATTTTTTGATCAGGTTATTAGATTTTTTCCTATAGAGTTGTTTGAGTTCCTTATATATTCTGGTTGTTAATCTCTTGTCAGATGGTGACATGATTTGGCTGTGTCTCCATCAAAATCTCATTTTGAATTATAGTTCCCATAATCCCCACCTGTCATGGGAGGGAACTGGTGGAAGGTAATTGAATTATGAGGGCAGTTATCTCCATGCTGTACTCATGATAGTGTGTTTTCACAAGATATGATGGTTTTATAAGGGGCTTTTCTCCACCTTCGCTCTGTCCTTCTCCTTGCTGCTCTCATGTAAAGAAGGATGTGTTTGCTTCCTCTTCCACCATTATTGTAATTTTCCTGAGGACTCGCCAGCCATGCTGAACTGTGAGTCTATTACACCTCTCACCTTTATAAATTACTCATTCTCAGGTATGTCTTTATTAGCAGTGTAAGAATGGACTAATACAGTAAATTGGTACCAGGCAGTGGGGCACTTCTGTAAAGATACCCAAAAATGTGGAAGTAACTTTGGGACTGGGTAACAGGGAGAGGTTGGAACAATTTGGAGTTTTCTAGTCTCAGAAGAAGACAGGAAAATGTATGAAAGTTTGAAACTTCCTAGAGACTTGTTGAATGGCTTTAACCAAAATGCTGATAGTAATATGGACAATAAAATTCAGGTTAAGTTGGTCTCAGATGGAGATGAGGAAATTGTTGGGAACTGGAGCAAAGATCATTCTTGTTATGCTTTAGCAAAGAGACTGTTGGCATTTTGCCCCTGCCCTAGAGATCTGTGGAACTTTGAAATCGAGAGAGATGATTTATGGTATCCGGCAGAAAGAATTTCTAAGCAGCAAAGCGTTCAAGAGGTGACAGAGCATAAAAGCTTACACGGTGCTCCTGGAAAAGCTGTGGACATTCAATGCCAGCCTGTGAAAGCAGCCAGGAGGGGGGCTGTACCCTGCAAAGCCACAGGGGCAGAGGTACCCAAGGCCATGGGAGCCTACCGCTTGCATCAGGGTGACCTAGATGTAAGACATGGAATCAATGGAGGTCATTTTGGAGCTTAAAGAATTGACTGCTTCGCTGGATTTCAGACTTGCATGGAGCCTGTAACCCCTTTGTTTTGGCCAATTTCTCCCATTTGGAAGGGGTGTATTTATCAAATGCCTGTATCCCCATTGCATCTAGGAAGTAACTAACTTATTTTCGATTTTATAGGCTCATAGGCAGAAGGGACTTGCCTTGTCTCAAATGAAACTTGGACTTGGACTTTTGAGTTAATGCTGAAATAAATTAAGTCTTTGCGGGACTGTTGGAAAGGCATAATTGTGTTCTGAAATATGAAGACATGAGATTTGGGAGGGGCCGGGGTGGAATCATATGGTTTGACTGTGTCCCCACCCAAATCTCATATTGAATTGTAGTTCCCATAATCCCCACATGTTATGGGAGGGACCCAGTGGGAGGTAATTTAATCACGGGGGCAGTTAGTTCCATGCTGTTCTCATGATAGTGAGTTCTCATGAGATCTGATACTTTAATAAGAGACATTTCCCTGCTTCACTCAGCACTTCTTCTTGTTGCCTACATGTGAAGAAGGACATGATTGCTTCCCTTTCTGCCATGATTGTAAGTTTCCTGAGACCTCCCAAGCCATGTGGAACTGTGATTCAACTAAACCGCTTACCTTTATAAATTACCCAGTATTGGGTATGTCTTTATTAGTGAGTAATAATGGACTAATACAGATAAATAGTTTGCAAATATTTTCTCCCGTCCTGTGAGTTGCCTCTTCACTTTGGAGATTGTTTTCCTTACTGTGACAAATATTTTAAATTTGATGCAAGATCCCATTTGTCCACTTTGGCTTTGGTTGCCTGTGTTTGTGGGGTATTACTCAAGAAATTTTTGTCCAAACCAATGTCCTGGAGAGTTTCCTCAATGTTTTCTTTTAGCAGTTTCACAGATTGAGGTCTTAGATTTAATTTTTTAATCCATTTTGTATATGGTGAGAGGTAGGGGTCTAGTTTCATTTGTCTGCATATGGATATCCAGATATCCCAGCATCATTTGTTGAGGACACTGTCTTTTTCCCAGTGTATGTTCTTGGCACCTTTGTCAAAAATGAGTTCACAATAGGTGTATGAATTTGTTTATGGGTTCTCTAGTCTGTTTCATTGGTCTATGTCTTTTTTTAAGCCAGTACTATCCTGTTTAAGTTACAATAGCTCTGTAGTGTAATTTGAAGACAGGTAATGTGATTTCTCCAATGCTGTTCTTTTGCTCATGGTAGCTTTAGGTACTCTGGATCCTTTTGGTTCCATATACATTTTAGGAATGATTTTCTATTTCCATGAACAATCTCATTAGTATTTTCA
>NW_016809618.1:0-971 GCF_001698545.2 Rhinopithecus bieti
GGCTTTCAATTTATTCTTATTCTACAGGATATGGCATTTCCAGATGCAATATAGAAAGGAATCCATGTCCTTGAGCTTTTTCTAGGAGTCTATGACCAGGAATCTCCTTGGATATTTTTATGTAACATGAACAGCCAGGACATATAAACAATGCCAGTAAGACTATTTCATGGGCTAAATACATCTGAAATCAGGACATCGATTATGTTTCTTCAAAATAAGGAATGATGAAGAGAAGGCGAAGGGCAGAGGAAAGATGGGATGGCCAAAATAAGAGGGAGTGGCCCTTGTAATGGGAAAATGGCAAGGCCTTCATTGTAATGCAGTTATCAAGTACCTTGGCCCCATACACTGCTAAAGCTGAATAAACTTTGCAGGCTTTATCTGGGAGCCTGCTTTGACACATCAAACAGTGTTAGAGAGTCGAAGCCATTCAAGCTCTAACAAGACAGAAATGCTTCCCCAAGAACTAAGTGTCATCTCTGCCCTGTATAGAAAATGTATTAAGTGCCTTTCCCAGGAGGCAGACTTAGGCTTATTATCTGGAAGATGTGATTTAAATGCCTCACAAAACAACAGAATTCATTTGTCAATTTGTAGGCAGTCATCCTTGGAGCATATACAAGGGATCAATTTGCAGGGAAGGAATTGATTACATTTCTAGAATGGTTAGGTCAAAATCTGATTGCTTTTGGCCAAAGGTCATGGAATACTTGAGGGGCAAATAATCACTTTGTGATTTTCCTCAGTAGTATACAGTGGACAGTCAGGTAACGGTGTAAGTATACAATACAATAAAAGAACTAACCATCTAGCTTAATGAGAGAAATAAAGTGGAAGCCTGGGAAATAACACAGAAAAAGACATTATAGTAATCATTCTAGACAACAGATTCAGATAACATACATTCTGATATGACAACTGCTTACGAAAATTATGCAGTTATCCTAGTATCCAAACACCATGAAGAA
>NW_016809619.1:0-968 GCF_001698545.2 Rhinopithecus bieti
GACAAAAACCACAATTATTTTGCACCAACCTGATACATCATATTACTGAGGAGTCTAAACAAGAAAATTAGTACCTTGAGTTAGGGGAATATATGGCTTTTACTAAAAGCATTGGAAATTTGTTGATTATTTAGAACAATTTAGACACATCAAGAAAAGCCAAGAGTATAGAATCAAGTTATGCTTAAACATTGCTCTTTTAAGCATTTAAGGCAAATATTTTAGCATAAGGATATAACAGCAAAGTTAGAACTGGACGAAAAATGTTACAGGAGCTGAAGAAACAGTTGGAGAGAGTTATTACCTCAGTAAAGTGAAAAGACATACCTTTTCAAGGGAAGAAAGAGTTTAAGGAAATGATATGTGATCTGTAAATAATATGTAGTGAGATACAGTACAAGTTGAACTTTTTGAGACATGAATCTGAGAAGTTTTAAGAAGAAAACTCTACCTTGGGAAAGAAAATTACCATCTTAAATGAAGAAGACAGTATTTTAAACCTGAAAATAGGGAAATTGAATTGAGATTATAAAACAGAAAAAAGCTGAAGTTTATTAGATTACTTTTGAAGAAACAGATTTTAGAATTAAAATCAAAATCTCTTGTCATTTTGCTTAGAGAAAATATTTTAAGAAAACTGTTTTAACATAGGGGAACAGATTTTAGTTTTGTATCAGTATATTTTTAATATTAAAGTTAATCTTTAGAAATGTATTTTTTAAATTATACTCAACTTGATCACACACAACTTTTGCTTATTTATTTTTTATTATACTTTAAGTTCTAGGGTACATGTGCACAACGTGCAGGTTTGTTACATATGTATACATGTGCCATGTTGGTTTGCTGCACTCATTAACTCGTCATTTACATTAGGTATTTCTCCTAATGTTATCCCTCCCCTAGCCCCACACCCCATGACAGACCCCAGTGTGTGATATTCCCCGCCCTGTGTCCACGTGTTCTCA
>NW_016809620.1:0-968 GCF_001698545.2 Rhinopithecus bieti
TGGAGTAGTTGGCTAAAACGTTCTCATGGAGTCTGCAACAGGATCTATGGGAGCGCCTTGAAGCCTATGATGACAAGGGAAATATCCTCAGAAAAAACCAAAAGAGGCTTTCTGAGAAATTGCCTTGTGATGTGTCAATTCATCTCATGGAGTTACACTGTTCCTTTCATTGAGCATTTTGCGAACACTGTTTTTTTGCAATCTGCAATGGGATGTTTGAGAGCACATTGAAGAATATGGTGACAAAGGAAATATCCTCAGAGAAAAACTAGAAAGAAGCCCTCTGAGAAACTTCTTTGTTATGTGTGAATTCATCTCACTGAGGTACACCTGTCTTTTCATGGAGCAGTTTGCTAAGACTGTTTTCATGAAATCTGCAGAGGAAATTTGGGAGCATGTTACACCTATTGTGAGAAAGGAAATATCCTCCGATGAAAACTAAAAAGAGGCTTTCTGAGAAACTGCTTTGTGATGTGTGAATGCATCTCAAAGAGTTACACCATTATTTTCATGGAGCAGTTTGCTAATACTGTTTTCCTGGTATTGGCAGTAGGATATTGGGAGTGCATTGAAGCCTGGAGTGACAGAGGAAATATCCTCAGATAACAACTAGAAAGAAGCTTTCTGAGAAACTGCTTTGTGATGTGAGAATTCATCTCACAGAGTTACAGGATTCTCTTCATGGAGCAGTTTGGTAGCATGGCTTTTGGGGAAACTGAGAAGGGATATTTTGGATCGCAATGAAGCCTATGGTGACAAAGGAAATATCCTCCAATAAAAACTAGAAAGAACTTTCCTGAGAAACTTCTTTGTGGTGTGTAAAATCTTCTCACAGAGTTACACGTTTCTATTCATGGGGCAGTATGCTAACATTGTTTTCATGAAATCTGCAAAGGGATATTTGAGAGTGCATTGAGGCCTACGGTGACAAAGGAAATATCCTCAGATAAAAACTAGTAATATGCTTT
>NW_016809621.1:0-1488 GCF_001698545.2 Rhinopithecus bieti
CACTGCAAGTTGTCACGAGCCCCTCCGCCGCTGCCAGGGGCAGCCCCTACCCAAGGACAGCTGGTTGCTTGGCTCTCTCCCTTCTGAAACCTGTTACTGGGCATCTGTGCCTGCCCCGACTGCTCTCCCATGAACACAGGGCCTCTGCCCAGCTGCCTTGGGAGGCGTGGTACCCTGTGGATCCCTGCTGCCATCTGGCCATGCTTCGGGATCTGGCCTGCTCTGTTGTGCCTGTGTCTGTGGCTGGGAACAGCTGACACTGGGACAAAAATACTGGGACAATTGCCCCTGCCCCTGCTTCTGGTTCCCTAGGTGCTTCCAGGACCAGCTGCTCTGCCACAAACACCATAACTCCCATTTGCTGTAGCGCCTAAATAGTGGAGGAGTCCTTGTCTAGTTCAAGTCCCATTTTACAGAAGAGTAAACTGAGGTGGTCCTTCATCGGCACAGAGTGTCTGACTCTTCCCTCCCAGCATCCAGTACTAGGCATGGTGGCTCCTCTGCCCTCTCCCGGGCACTCGTTTCTTTTTTTTGTTATTTTTCTTTTTCTGAGATGGAGTCTCGCTCCGTTGCCCAGGCTGGAGTGCAGTGGTGTGAACTTGGGTTACTGCAACCTCCACCTCCCAGGTTCAAGTGATTCTCCTGCCTCAGCCTCCTGAGTAGCTGGGATTACAAGCACGTATCACCACACCCAGCTTAGTTTTACATTTTTAGTAGAGATGGGGTTTCCCCATGTTGGCCAGGCTGGTCTCGACTCCTGACCTCTGGTGATCCACCCATCTTGGCCTCCCAAAGTGCTGGGATTACAGGCGTGAGCCACCAGGCACCCCTACCTTGTGATGGAGTTTCTGCTTTCACCTACTGCTGCGTGTATCCATGGCTGCTCCTTAATATTGATGCCAGTTATTATTATCATTATTTTCGGAGACAGGGTCTTGCTATGTCACCCAGGCTTAAGTGTATTGGTGTGACCTTGGCTCAATGTAGCATTGGGCTCGCAGGCCTAAGTGATCCTTTCACTCAAGCCTCCCAAGTAGCTGAGACTACAGGCACGCACCACCATGCCTAAGTAATTAAATAATTTTTTTTGTAAAGACAGAGTCTCGCTATGTTTCCCACGCTGGTCTTGAACTCCTGGGCTCAAGCAATCCTCCCTCCTCGGCCTCCCAAAGTGCTGCGATTATAGGTATGAACCATGGCACCTGGCCTATTATTTTTAATAAATAATGTTAATGCTTATTGTTATAAACAAATGTGTGTTCATTGTTAAAAGCAAATTGAGTTATTGTGGAAGCTGAAAGGAGACAGCTCTCTGAATTTACATTTACAAGATAGGGAAACAATTTGGCTTTATTTGACTGGGATGGTCCCAGAGTAAAACAGGAAGTCCTGCATCCTGGAAAACCTCTCAGTCTTGCACAAACCGGGATGGCTGGTCACCCTACAGAATAGCTGGAAGACCCCTGAGGGGGACTAATTTCCAATAAT
>NW_016809621.1:5710-8732 GCF_001698545.2 Rhinopithecus bieti
TTTTTTTTTTTTTTGAGATGGTGTCTCACTCTGTCCCCCAGGCTGGAGTGCAGTAGCGAAATCTTGGCTCACTGCAACCTCCACCTCCCGGGTTCAAGCGATTCTCTTGCCTCAGCCTCCTGAGTAGCTGGGACTACAGGCAAATACCTCTACACCTTGCTACTTTTTAAGTATTTTTAGTAGAGATGGGTTTCACCATGTTGGTCATGCTGGTCTCCTGACCTCAAGTGATCCACCCATCAGGCCTCCCAAAGTGCTGGGATTACAGGCATTAGCTATGACGCCCAGCCAATTATTTGCATTTTATATATGATTAAACTGTTGCATTGGAGAGACCTAGTAATGTGCCCAAGGTGTCACAGTCATGAAGTGGGAGAGCTGACATTTGAACCCAGGCAGGCATCAGCCTATGCCATCCCGTCTCTCCCAGGCAGCCACACACCCTGGGATGACAGGTGAGAGGCCCTGGCCAGACGGGTGACATCACCTCCCTTCCCTCCCAGGCCTGGGGGCTCCTGGCTCCCACTTACTCTGCAGCCTTCCCCAGCCCGTGACATAGCAGGGGTAGTTGTTGGGTAGAATGGTGCCAGCAGGAGGGAGGCAGGCCAGCTGGATCTTGTCGGTGAGGGAGACGGGGTTAGCCAGTTTGAGCAGGGCAATGTTGTTCCTGCGTCAGTGCAGAGGCAGAGCATGAGGACACGGTTGACTTTTCCTGCCCTGTGGGGCTGTGGAGGGCTCTGAGACCTTGTCATCATTCCCTGTACATTACCCTAGCTTGCTCTGAGTGGCAGGGCCCCAGGGCATCTTAAAAAATGCAGAGGGCCTTGTTGAAAGGAGAAAGGCAGGAGAGATTGTGTCCTACTCCGGGGACAGTCACAGGGTTGACAGCACTGTCCCTGTGTCTCCAGGACTTGGCATGAAGTAGATACACGCTCAGCGGACAGGGACCCTGCAGGCTTGACTGGCAGCAAACCCAGGTCACTCTGGCAGTCTTTGCTTCTCCCTCCCCAGGTCACATCCCCACCCCAGACATCTTTGATGCTGGTTCCACCTCTAAGAGGCCAGAGTTCCTTTCTCCTCCCTATAGAAGAAGAAGAGTGGGTGGGGTGTGGTTGAGACCCTTGCTTCTGTGAGACCCCCATCTGTTCCCTGATAACCTCATCCCCAAGTGCATCCAGACAGTAACGAACCCTTTGGAGATCTGGTTGGAGTTCCAGTTCTGGTGCACCACAATCTTAGAGACACTGATGGCCAGCGAGCCGGACTCTGCAGTGTAGAGGTTGTGCTGGCCCAGCACCACGCGGTAGGTCCTGGAGAAGCTGAGAGAAAGGGGGCCCAGGGAAAGGGTCACCTCCAGAGGCTTGGCTTTGGATAATGTTGGGATAGACCCAAGTAACTGGCTGCTGCATGAGCCACTAGTTGGGGCTTGTGCTTGGGGATCTTTTCTCCCCTGGGACAATCAGTTAGTTATAATAGAGCCTAAAGTATATAACCTAAGAACTATGATCATATAATAATTGTTACTATACTAACTATAAACTATAATATAAAATAAATGTAATAACACAGACTGTAGGATTATGGAGGGAATGAGATGAACACAGAGAAAACAGGAGTCATTTGCTCTGAAGGACATTTTTCCCACCTTTCATTTTCAGATGGGGAAACTGAGGCCCAGAGAGGCGTAACCTGGCCCAGAGTCCCACCGTTAGTGAGAAACCAGAACTAGAAGCCAGGACTCCTGACTGGAGGCCTCTGTTATTTTCCCCAAAACCTCCTAGAGCTTATGATAAATTAGATGGGAGAAGGGATCGCTCCTGGAAGGAGTCACATGGACCCAGCAGACGCTCCCGTGAGTTCCAGCTGTGATGAGCAGAGGTCACGGACAATGAAGAGGGTAAGTGAACAACGTTGCAGAACCTCGTGGGCCTTCATAATTAGTCTATAATTCAGAATTAGCTTTCACTGGGCACTTACTAAGTGCCAGGCCCTTTAGTAAATCAACTCATTGAATTCACACTAAATTCTGTTACTCCATTGTTTTCTGCAGGTGATGGTATTGAAGCTTTGAGAAGTCAAGTTGTTCAAGGGAACCCAATTCCAGATCCAGAGGCCACATGTAGTTTCCCCAAGAGGGCAGAGATTAGGCCTTCCCCTTCTCCTCATCCACCCTCAGTACCCGGCACAGGACACACCATCCATGCCATGTACTGACATTGATGGGCCAGCACAGTGAACCATTGATTGACTACAGCTTGCATCTCGGCCAGGCTAGTGGTTATTTGCAAGGCTGCTTTATGTAGCATGGTTCAGACCATTTGAGCCCTCAGCTCAGAAATGAGCATCGACTGGTGAGTAGGCCAAGCGCCCAGGGAATGGCAGTTACCTGATGCAGTGGGCAGCCGTCAGGACCCAGTTGTTGGCTATCAGGGACGCTCCGCAGATGTGGTACCAATTGCCAGTGGAGCTGTACTGCAGGGAGGCCTGGGGAGAAACACTGGAGCTCTGTGGCTATGGCTGAAAAAGCAGGGCCTCCCTACACTCCAGTTTCCCAAGAACAGGGCTGGGACTAGGGTAAGGGGAGTGAGGCACTCACCTCAGGTGTACAACTTTAGGGGGCACCCAAAACCTCAGACGTCACAATAAAAACATGTTAATGCAATCTATATTAAAACGACTCAGGCCAGGCATGGTGGCTCATGCCTGTAATCCCAACACTTTGGGAGGCCAAGGAAGTAAGATCACTTGAGTCCAGGAGTTTGAGACCAGCCTGGGCAACGTGGTGAAACCCCATCTGATAGGTTTGGCTATGTCCCTACCCAATTCTCATCCTGAATTGTAGCATAATCCCCACGTGTCGTGGGAGGGACCTGGTGGGAGGTAATTGAATCGTGAGTGTGGTTACCCCATGCTGTTTTCATGATGGTGAGTTCTCACACGATCTGATGGTTTTATACAGGGCTTTCCCCACTTTTGCTCGGCATTTCTCCCTGCTGCCACTGTGTGAACAAGGACGTGTTTC
>NW_016809622.1:0-84384 GCF_001698545.2 Rhinopithecus bieti
CCTCCCAAAGTGCTGGGATTACAGGCTTGAGCCACCGCGCCCGGCCGGCATTCACATTTTCTAACTGTTTTACCATGAACTATGAGGATTCTGTCCCGGATTACCCAGGATTGTCATCAGTTGTAACACTCAATTATGAAAATATGTATGACAAGATTTTTTAAACATTCACACAAAAGTAAGAAACCTGTAAAAAGCTACATATAAATTTGGTTGTTAGCTCAAGTTTTAATACTTTTGTAATGTCTTTTCATATCACTTTAACAAGGGTCTAGAACAGGGAGAGACTGCACCCTCTGCAATGCCTCTAGACCTGTCTGGAGACTGGTAAGACAAGCTGACAGAGACCTTCTTCATGAAGAATAGAGAAAGTGGATGGGATGGGAGGTGCAGTTGAAGCCTAGGCCTGTTGAATTGGAGAGTGGGACTGTGGACCACGATTATTCCAAGTAGTTGTGAACTGAGAGTCATTCTGTGAACTCCCGTGTAGTATAGCAGAGGGAAAGGCATTTACCCCAAGGAGACAGCCTTGCTTACATGTTGGTGTAGAAATGACACTCAGGCCAGAAGTGGGAAACTCTCCTGAAAATCATGGAGCTGGAGACGTGATTATACTGGTTTGTAAACTGTACAGTCAAATTCCATAAACATTTCTGAGAATCTAATATCAAAGTTTAACATACTTTGGGGATATAAGGGAGGCTACGACAAGGAGCTTCTAGTCTGATGGTGAAGACAGGTATGTCAACCAGAATTTTCAGTGTGAACTTCTATGATAAAGATGTTGTAGAAACTCAGATAAGGAACATGTAATAGAACCTGGGGAGGGGCTGGTCATGGCTGGTCAACAGGTATAGCCTACAGAAATTGTTATGCGAGCTGAGTCTGAAACAATGAGTAGAAGTAACCAAGCTAAGAAGCAGAGTGCCTGGCAACAGCGTAAGTGAAGGCAGAGAGTGAGAACTGCAGGTTAGTGAGGACAGACAGTGGCCATTCAGGCACTTTTGAGGTAGTAACAGCAGAGAAAGGTTTACGACGAGAAGCTGGAGCTCTGTCCGAAAGCCAATTGTTTTAATAATGGGACGAGGTCCAGGGCCTGTGTCATTGTCCTGAGTTAGAAGAATGTGCCCTCAAGAGGAGAGATTCTTGTCCATCTGCGATCTTTCTCAGTTGTCTTCGTCTGAACTGCCTTTGCCTTACCTCTCAACACCATCATTACAAGTGACGCAATGTAACACTAGCACCTTCAGACTGGGACTGTACCGGAAAGCGATTCAGTAGACTCTGGATTACTGCCTGACATTGATTTCTTAGTTTAGTCTTCAGGACATGTTGAATAATGCATTAGTCATTTCTCCTCTCACCGGAAAGACATAGTCATCGGTTTGGAGTTTTTATCATCAGTACCGTGGATCGCAGATCATGTTTTATTAACAATGTTAATCTCCCACATCCCAAACATTCTCATTTCGATCAGAGCTTGGCCTGTGGGACCGCATTTGCGTTACTTTCGAATTCAGTTTTCTGGTTACTGGTGAATTCTTGAATTTCACCAGAAACAGAAATGCCAATGTTCTGCAATCATTTTCATGTGAATCTCTTCTTGCAATTTGTTCTTGGATCACAAGAGGACTTGCAAATTAACCACTAATAGCATGTATTGAAAGCTTTGAAACAATTAAATTCTGGGATTCCATCTGAATTCCCATAATGTAGCAAACAACAAATGTTAGAAATCATTTGGAAATCCACTGGGCTTCAAGTCTATGTAGTAATTAATATTTGCTGAATAAACGAATGAAATGTCAGCTCTATAACAAGAACTGAGATTAACATTTAAATTGCTATTTAAGCTCTAGACTCTTGAAATATGGAAAACTAACATTTAAGTAAATTAAGTCCAAATCTCTACAGTGTGGTAGAAACCAAAGTAATTACTATATAATAAAAATGCCCAGAATGTATTATTCCTGATGATCCGCACAATTAAAATAATTAACCTTCAGGAATTTGTTTTCTGTTCTGGAGGTGCTAATAGAAAGGGAAAGTGTCTGAGAAACTTTCCCCTGGGAGCGCACCTTGGCTTGGACCTGATATTTAAAATCCATCTGGGAGGCTCAAAATCAAGTAGCTAAAAGAAACCAGGAGGAGCGAACACATGGATGGGCAGAAGCAGATGTAAGGACCAGGGAATGGAGCTGAACATCCTGGGAGATGAGAACAGTAGGGGAGCGGGCATGAGAGAGGCTCAGCAAGAGGATTCCTGCTACAGAGTCTGGAATTGCTACTCTTGCAAGCTTTGTTTTCTGTGTAGCTAAGTTGGGTGTTTGGGTAGCAAAGTGTAAAAGGCTAATGAGTTGGTGTGCACTCAATTCATGCAGCCAGTCATCTGCCTTGGTTTTCATTTGCTCTCTTCTTCCCTTGCCTGCATTTCTGGATCCCTTAATGTGCTCTCTGGGTCATGCAAGCCTCGCTTGCTTGGGTTCATTTCTGGGCTTCTGCAGAATAAATAGATCTTCCCATTTACTCTCATGGAAGTACAATGCACAAAATTTATTTGAGAGGTTACATGGTGTATCTTACGTGGTTATTTGTTGTTTTGAATAATACATGTAATATGTGCTCACTCTAGAAAATACAGTAAGGTTTTATACAAAGATAAAATAAAAATCATCTGCAAAGTAATTTTCAGAGAGAATTTCTTACTTTTCCATCTTGGTATTTGTTTCTTCTATATTTTATGAGTATATATAAAACTTGAAATATATGATGTTTATTGTGCTTTTAAAAACCTTTAACATTGCACAAACAGAAATGGTTATTATAGTTGCATAATATTCCTTACTATTCCATTCTATGGTTATATCACAATTTTATTATTCCATTGTTAGAAACTTGCTTTTTAATAAAAACAATGCAGTCTTTGTTTCTGTCTTCAAATGTTTCTTTAGTATACTTATGGTATAATCCTACAAATAGAATTACTAGGCAAAGTCTGAATACATCGTGTAAGTTTGCTGTATATTACCAAATTGCTTTCCAGAAAAATTGGGTTAAGTTGTTCTGATTTACTCTCCCACAAACAGTTTTACAGAACTGTTCCGGCTTTATATATTATTTTCCTTTCATCTTTATTTGATTTGTCTCATACTGTGATGAATTATCAAGTCTGTATTGTTCAAACCACTATAAACAATATTTTTCACATATTCTTTTAACTCTGTATTTAATTTAAAATTGTTCTTATTTCCCATGCCCATTTTTCCATTAGAAATATTATTTATTTTCCCTCTAGGGCTCTTTATATATTAAGGACTTTAACCATGTTATTTTTTTATATAATTAATGTATATACTATTAGCTATAATATTATATATTTATTTTATTGCAAATAAATTTCTTAATTTGTTGTTTCCCTTTAAATTTTGTTTTAGGCTTGAATAGTGCTTGCTAATCCTAAAATTAGTGTCATCATTATATAATTTTCAAGCTATTTTGTAAAAATTTAGTTCCACAATCCAGCTGAGATTTACCTTATAAGTTTATATGAGCTATTACTCACCCACTACTTTTGTTGTCAAAATATTAGTTCCTTTTTTACTAATTTTGGTGGTTTCTTTGTAACATTAAGTTCATATATGTACTAGGACTTTATTTTCAGGGCAAACTATTTGTTATTATTGATCCATCTATCAATTATTTTGCTAGTTCTGTAATGTTTTGCTTACTGTGGATACACATTTATTAATAACTAATAGGGAAATATATTTCTTCCCCATAGTTGTGTTCAAATTTCTGAACTTTTCTCACCTATTTTTTAAATAAAAATTTCAATTATCTAATCAATTTAAAACAATCACATTGAGGTTTTCATTAAAATTATTTCAAACATTATATGCTAATTTGGGGAGAATTGACATCTTCGTGAAATTTAATCTTCCTATCTTGAAGCACCGCATGTCTTTCCATGTATTCTATATATTTCAGTAATGCTTCGCCTAGAGAATTAATGCTATCTTAAATTCGAATAGTGTTTTCCAGTTTATAAAACATTCTCATTTTTTCACGATCCTCTCAGCAGCTGAGCAGAAGCTCCAACTTGGATATTTAGAGACTGCAGTTCTTGTCCTGACTCTAACATCTACGAGCTATGTAACCTTGGGAAGGTCACTTTATCTCTCTGGGCCTCATTTGCTCAGAGCGAGTTCTGTTCGGTTACCTGGTAGGTTCTTTCGGGAAAGCACATAATGTAACAGAGTGTTTTCTGAAGTGTGTGCCAGTGGTCATTATTAGAGGTAATATCGTAATGCTCTGTGGTCAAATAGATTTGGGAAATGCATGTTAAAGAATTAAACACGTTTCTTTTCTTTCTTTCTTTTCCTTTTTATTTTTTTGAAACGGAGTCTTGCTCTGTCGCCCAGGCGGAGTGCAGTGGTGCGATCTCGGCTCATTGTAACCTCCGCCTCCAGGGTTCAAGCAATTATCCTACTTCAGTCTCCTGAGTAGCTGGGACTACAGGCACCTGCCACCACGCCCAGCTAAATTTTGTATTTTTAGTAGAGATGGGGTTTCACCATGTTGGCCAGGCTGGTGTCGAACTCCTGACCTCAAATGATCCACCTGCCTCGACATCCCAAAGTGCTGGGATTACAGGCATGAGCCACTGTAAACAAGTTTCTTTACTGTAAGACTTCTCAGAGAGTTAAATAGGTGAATGTATCCTCTAAGTATATAATGGTGTATAATATGTGGTGCTTCCCAAGTTCTTTATTCCACATTCCCCTGACAACTGCTTAAGAAATCTCATCATAAGAATTCTGTGGAACAACCTTTGGGAATTCCTGATATGGTGGAAAGAGCATGCACCTTATCTGGGTCATAATTTTAACCCATATCTGGGTTTAAATTTTTGGATTATTAACTACTGTGTGAATTTATCTTCTCCGAGTCTCACTTTTATTTTCTCTAAATCAAAGAGGATAATGCCTGTCTCAGAGCTTTAGGAGTTGCCTTAGACATTACTGAGCACCAAGATTTCCTGCCTTTCCCAGAGGGAGGATTATGTTTTTCTGCTCCGCTGATATCAGACGTGACCATGAACTGACGTTGGCCAATGAATAGTGAGTGGAAGTCATATGTGTTATTTCTGGGCAGCAGCTTATGAGAGCCAGGGCAAGGATCATTACTCTGTATCCCTCTAGCTCTTGCTCTCCTGACTTCAGTATTATGGAAGCCTGTATTGACATGGGGCTTCCATCAGCTGGTTCCCTGAGAGATTACAATACACGGAGCCCCTTGTTAACCTGTGATGGACATGGGACATGAGTAGGAAACAAACATTAAAATATTATGGTTTTAACCCACTGAGAATATCCAGTTATTTGTTTCCTCAGCATAAGCTACCTTAACCTGATTAATGAATGAAATAATCGATAGAAAAGACTGAATGGCCTGATAGAGTTGCATTCATTACATTATTCTAAGTTTTATTTTAGGCTGATAGTTTCTGTGTTCTTGAATACTCTGCATTTTTATCTTAACCTAGACCAAAAATCCTGAAAAGGAACTAAATACATTGGAAAGGGAATAAATTTATTCTTAGCCAAAAGAATATCTTCTATCTTCATGGATTGTTCTGTGTTGCCAAGGGTTAGAGTCTACAATAATAGGTGAAAGAAGAGAAACCTGCATTTGAGCACTCGCAATATTCCCTTTCATTTTTTATTAAATTATGACTTGTGATTAATGCTCCTTGTGCAAATACTTGGGTTCAATATCTGTATGTGAATGGAATTCTGAGTGCTGTGGGGATACCTTGGGTCTGATTCAGAGGCCTGGGTGAGTCATGGCTGTAGCCCAGCAGAGGAGTTTTTGCTTCTGTAAGGAACTCCAAGAATCCTTTAAACTCTGTCCAGAGGGGATGGGGAGTAGGAGTTTATTTTACATTAAGCAAAGGCCTCTCTAAAATGCAAACAGCCATGGCAGGTTAGGGGGTTTATGAGAAGAGACATTTGAGGGATGGAACTCAGCACTCTTTTACTCAGAATGGTTTTTCTGCTAATACTTGGGGTCAGTTTATCGAAGAAAGAAGTTTTGATGAGATAAAAGAGGGATGGTGGAAAAGGGGAAAAAAGAAATGTTTTTTAAAAACTGAGCATGCAAAGTCCAAGCTGAATGCCCTGGTAAGGATGAGGGCAAGCAGATAAGGCTGGGAAAAGAGAGGCTTTTGAGAGGGCAGGGAATCTTCATGAGGGTTCTTGTGAGTCTTGTCAAAGTTATGATTGCATCTGATTCCTTTTCAACCACCTACTCCTGTCTTTAGAAGGAGGAAAGAGTCCCAGGAAGTTTCTTTTTTATTTATCTTTAGCAGTGCATGACTAGGCTGGGTGGGTGGAGAGTCTTTGAGAGTGGAGTGTCTGGAAAGGTGGAGAACCTGAGAAAATGGAGAGGCAGGGAAGGTGGAGAGGCCAGGAGGGTGAAGAAGCTGGATGAATGGAGAGTCCAGGAGGCTGGTCTTTGAGGGGGAAAAGCATCAGTCCTCCCCCACTTCCCACCTTCTCTGGGCTTGGAGAGGATTGTCACAGGTTAGTAAGCAGAAGTCCTCCACGACTACCTCCCTTCTCCTGTCTCTCAAAACTGTTCCTCCCACATGAGAACTAGCTCCATTCCTACTTCACCATCCAGGCAGGGGTGGTGGTTATTGTTCCGCACCCAGGGCAGAGATGCCTGGGGCTAGAGTAGCCCTGTGATGTGTGCAGGATCCCACAGCATAAAACTGGCTGCCAGGTCCAGAGCCCGTGGCTCCAGCTCACATTTTGCTTGGATGTTTTAAGCTGTCAGGAAAGGATGTGATTCCTTATGCTTTTTGGAGGAGAATAAAAAAATCTTATTGAGCCATCATGAAAAAATGAGCAGATGTCTTGGGTAGTTTTTTGAGCTGATGTTTTTAGAATGGTTTGAGTATTTTTTCATAAAATTACACAAGTGAATGGCATTGTTATTATCTGGAATGTAGAGAATCATTTGAAAAATGTAAGACCCTTTTCTATGAGGAGGGGTAGAAACTTTTACTTTGTTGGTTACTCAAAACTGTACAATCTAATCTGAATCAGTTTTTATAAGAATCTATTCAATCTCTTTGTAATCTAGATAATAACAGGACAAAATCCATGGGCAGAGCCAGCCTCTGTACCCTCCAAATGTGTAATCATGCAATGTCTGCTTGACTCTCTGTGGACCACATTTTGAGACCTTGGCTTCAATACTATCAATGTCATATTACACTTAGTATTTATATCAATTAGTAAAGTATTCAGCTTAGCAGTGGCTTAAACAAAGATTTAATTTTTTTTCACATAATAAGAAATCTGAAGATATGTTGCTGCTGAACTCAATTCACTAAGATTCCCTTGGCTTTTTTTTCCTGTGGTCACAAAATGGCTGCTGCGGCTCTATGCACTGGGTCTGAATTCAAGTTGGGGGGACATCAGAATGCCAGCCATATCTTTCTACTTTCATCAGAAAAGAAAAACCTTTATTAGAAATCTCAGAGACTTCCAAGTAAGCTTCCCAAACTGTGCTACCTTTAACTGCAAGGGAGACTAGGAGAGTGAGTACTTAGCTGGGACAGTGAGAAGGAGGTTGAAACTAGGTATTGTTTCAACAAAATGGCATCCCGGGTTACAGAAACCTGTTTTCTTTCACTGTCCCTCCTCCAGGCTCATGTAGTGCCTCTACTCACCAATCCTATTGATGTTTCCCAAAATCCGATAGTATCATCATTATTCCTCGTCACTACTAAATAATACATAACATGGCTTACTATGATGTCACAAATCCCTCCCAAATTATGATGCCTATAAATTCAAGCCAAATGGTTGGTGAAAAAGGATTAAGACTGTATCTATCCAAATTCATTCACATGAACTTACTGAGATATTAGCAGTAAACCTGTTTTACAGATTATTTCTTGATATACTCTTTCATTCAACAAAATATTTATTGACCTTGTATGTGCTATGTGTCAGTCACGGTACTAGGGATAGTACGATCTAAAGGTGTCCCTAAATAACTGACATCTCGTCTGTGTGTGTGGGCGTGGGTGTCTGTCGCTGTGTATTTGTATGTGTCTGTGTGTATGTGCTCATGGCTGTGTGTGTATGCATGTGTGCATGTGCGTGTATGTAGGTGAACATACATGTCAAGAGAGGAACCATGTTGCACAGAGATTCTAAGTGCTTTAGGAGCACAAGGGTAGTGATGTGATGAGGCTGGTCTACTGAATGATTCTGAAGCCTTCCCAGAAGAGGAGGCAACTGAGCTTAGAGTGATATCAGAAGAAAAAGGTATGAGAAAGGCATTTCCAGAAAAGGTAAACAGGACCTTGGATCCTCGGACTGTGGTAAGACATTCAATACAACGTGGTCCAGGATGTGAAGAAAGGAGTAGAGAAGGTGATTGGGTCAGTGAAAGGCCAGCAGACCAGGCCCAAGGATTTGGGTTTTATCTGCCAGAGGCAAGGATCAAATCTTTAAAGCCATGCATTCTACCCCCGACCCTGGGGGCGTTTCTCTTGCCCGTCAAGGTAACTAATTCTTGCCGATGGAACTCAGTCAAAGTCATGTGTCATTTCAGACCAAAGCCAACAAGACAAAGTTTGCCATCTCCCCTGGAAGCCACTTGTTCTAGAAGGTGTAGCTACAAGTTGACCTGTTTGCTACTGTGATGTGAGGGAACAATAAACCTCTGGTGTGTTCAACCACGGAGATTCAGGGTTTGTTTGTTACTATTTCAGAGCTTAACCTATCCAGACCAAAATCAGCTCAGAATCCTCTTTCTTTTCTTTCTTATTTTATTTTTACCTTATCTTAACTTTTAGGAAGTTTACACCTTTAACTTCTCTCAGACTTTAGTTTCATATCTGCTCAAATAAAAGAATACGATTTTAAATCCCCTAGAGCTGATGGCTGGTTCAAAGGTGATAGTGTGAAATCGTATTGCAAACTGTAAGGTGCTGACATGAGCAATAGATCTATCGTTTTTAGGCAGCCATCAATATCGCCTAAGTGGGAAAACAAGAACCTCGATTATTCCTTACAACTTCCTCATGACCTTGGGTGATTTTGCCATCTGTGGCCTGGAAAATCTTTATGCCAGAGAAGAAGCCATTTCTTTCTTTCTCCAGATAGGGCATAATTTGCTGTTTCTGCAAATAGCCTTTCACGTAGTGGGCCATTAAGTTTGCTTAGATAATAGCTAGACATAATATCAGGATGACAAAGTAAGACATGGAATTTTTCCCTCTGTATCCTAGTCTACATTTTCATGGTCTCATTTTTTTTTTTTTTAAAGAAAAGAAACAGCTTAATTCACCACCATTGTTTGAGGACCACCTGCATATCAAAGCTGTCCTGAAGTGCTTCCACCTGCAGTGGTCTCTCTCCGCTAAAACTTCTTCCTTACAGATAATGCTGCCTCCTCACCTCTCGGTAGTTGTCTTGAGAAAAGAGTGGAATGATGAACTCCTGGAAGTCTAATTATGAATAATGAACACTACTGGGGGCCACTTGCTGTTCTTTAAGGCTATGCAAGCATTCTCTCCCATTCAAAACAGCTCTCTACAGAACATGCAATTATTAGCTCTGTGTGTTGGTTGAGGAAACTGAGACACCGGTGGAAGTAAAGTGCCCAAAGTCACTCCACTAGATGGCGTGGCACTGGGATTTGACACCAGAAGTCTGGCTCTAAAGCCTGCTCTCTGAACCACACTGCCTCATTGAAATGATGGAGAAAGCTCAAAAGCCTGAGTTTACTTGGGAGGTTTAGAGGTACAGAGAGAAGCTCAGTTTACTTAAGAAAAATAGGGTTAGATTTCTTATCTACCTGAGTGCATGGCTTGAAACATTCTTACTTCATCAACAGGAAATTATTTCAAGGATGGCAGAATGACATTGTGAAACATGAATGGATGTGCTTCTTTCCACTTCTTTGATACGCCGTCCACCAGCTCAGGCAGCCCCACTGCCCTCAGAGTGCACTCTTGACTCCATCAATGCCGACAGAGAGAAACAAGTCAGCACTGGGCTTTCAAAATACCTCATCAAGGATATCTTAAACAGCTGGAAGAGAAAGGGGTTTTTCTTTTGCAAGAGGGTGTGACTTTTGAGCATTCAGAACAGAAAGCCTGGAATAATAATTTTGGAGGAACACTGTGTCGTCAATTTCCCCATGACAGGGGGGTCGCCCAGGGCGATGGAAGGATTTGATGGTGCAGTAGTGGTGTCAGATGCCAAGGGAGATGTGAGGCAACTGAGACAATGACGAAAGGGTATTGGATTGTCCCCCTCCAAGGGTTAGCAGGAAAAAGGGGAGGAAGAGAGAACATTTGCTACATTTGAGGAGCACAGGATTGGAAGGGTGCTGAGGTCCACTTACTGTGTAGGGACCAGGGAACGACAGTCTCCCAGACCTTCCTATCTATCAAGAGGTGGAAGTTGTACAGTGTAGGTGGCTATGTGGGATGAGAGAGGGCCAGAGACAGTCCATTGTGTTTTCTGCAACCCAAAGTTGGGAGCAGTCAACCTTTCTATTCCTAGGAAGGAGGCAGAAATTATAGCCAGGATTGAGAGACAGGGATTCAAGCACCCTGTACCAGGAGATAATGTGGCCAAGGGACATTACCCCAGAAAGCAGTGTGGGCCTGACACAGGTCAGATGGAACCCAGATGAAAGTCCAGAATGAGGATGACCACATCTGAGGGACAGACAGGTCTTGTTTCAACTGATGCCAACTTGCTCAGATCCCTCACTAGATCAGACTCTCTTCACCGTCCATCCCTTACCACCCCGCCCCGCCCCCCCCCCACACACACACAGAGAGAGAGAGAGAGAGAGAGAGAGAGAGAGAGAGAAAGAGAAGTGCACTACAGAAGCACTGCCCCTGGAGTTAGATGCCTTCCCAAAGCCAGAAAATGTAAAAACTCTTCCTGGGCTGAAAAGCTCTGCAATGACTGGGTTTATTCTGAATTAGCTAAGATTATGCTTCCTGCCATCAGATGTATTAGTAACGCAAAGAGAAATTTAGCTGAGGAAGATTTCCTTTTCAAATACTAGCCTCTATAGTTTGGAAATTGCGTGCCATCCTTAGCCTGTCTCATTTGCGTGAAGTGAAATTGGACACACTGCATGGTAGAATTTACCCAGGGTCAGGGATTAGAAAGCAGAGTGCTAGATCTGGGTAGCAGAACTGGCTGGAAGGAATAATATATTTAATAATGATTTAACTGAGCAAAACTAGTAGTAGTTCCCTTAGGAGCAGCCACAGTATTCAACTGTAGAAACTCAAATTGAACATACTGAGAGAGACTAATTAGAAAAGAATAAAAAATGCATGATGTAAATGCAAGACCTCTGGTTACAAATTGCAGGAGATACATTTGGGGGTTGGAACATGAGGGATTCTGGATTCCAGGAAGGACATCACTGCCACTGTCCTAGGACCAGGGCAGGAAGGGAGAACAGCAAGCCCTGGAAAGTTGTGAGCCGTTGAGATGACAGTCACAGGTGAAAATGCCAGTACTTGATAGGTAGAAGAAGGTCTTAGAAATGAGTTATCAACCGAAATGTAGTGAAAACAAGCATGGTCTACTTAAGCTTCTTAATTTGAGCTCCCTTGCAAAAGCATAGTGTGCGATAATTGGGACATGCGTTGAGGTGAAATTTGCTTTTGTTATATTAATGGAGGAAGAGTGTGTTAAGAAAATTAACAGTAAGGCAGTGTGGCAGGGAGGGTGTACAAACAAAGGGAACAAACCGTGTCCAATCACCCTCAAGCACTTAGAAGCAACCATTTACATCTAAGCAATAGTTAGACTAATCGCATATCACTTGTAACTATCCACTGAAGGAGGCGCAATAAAAGATTGTTGTTAGGTGATATTTAGCAGTCTTAGTTCATGTTTCTCCACTCACCTATGAGTAATAAAACCAAGTTTCATTTACATTATTTGATAATTTAGGTAATTCACTAATTGAGACAGGTCTCCCTCCCAGTTACTTTTAATTAGGTTTCTCATTAAGTATCAGAGATTCAGGAAACATTGCTGGTGAATTCACCAGCAAAATTAAGGGCTTTCTGTGTGAAGAGTTTTGTGTTTGTTTTGCATTTGGACAGCCTTATATTCAGATACCTCATTTATTTTCTGATGAGCTAGTTCCCATTTCCCCTTGAAAACTTCTGGTAGATTCTTGAAGCGCACATAATTCCTTAATGCCAAGAACTAGGTCTTGAAGAGGTGAGCTGGATGTGATCTTAAAAGTACACAAAACTGGAAACTGTGAAGGGACTCAGCATGTGAGCTGAGAATCCTGAACCCAAGACCATGTAGGGTTAGTTACACAAGGCTCATGGTAGAAGATGGGTTGGGTGAACCCACCCCAGACCTCCCTGCTCATTTCCAAGAGCCTCACATGCTTAGGAAGGTGGAGCAGGTTAGAGTGGTAGGAGCAGAAGCTAGAATTCAAGGGTGGAGGTCGGGGGAAGGAACAGACTCTAAGCCTGTGAAGGAAGTGCCAGTAAGATCTAGACGGGGTGTTTTGTCTCCTCTCGAAAGAGCTTTGGGGTTCAGAGGATAAGAACTAGAATGTTCTTAGTTTCCCAGAAACGAAGTCAGAAGCCCAGGTAAGTGGACTGAGCAAGACAGCTGAGACTAGGTAAGGCTGCCATGCGGTAGAGATGGATTCCCCAGGGCTGGACCAGGTACTTGATACCAGCTCATGGTGCCTCAGCTAATTCCATACCCCACCCACTGGAATCTAGAACCGATCTTGGTCTCTTTGGCTTAGAAATGGATTAGAGACAAGCTGAACATGTTTGCAGAAAGGGACCTGGGTGAGTATAGAGACCAGGCAGGGTAGGGGCTGATGGGTGGAAACTTGGTTAATGAGAGCCCCCACCCACCTCTGTCACAGGGAATACATGCTTTCTGTTGCTTATTTGACAAAATGTTGATAATTGGAAGAAAAAAACATATCACAATTTGTTTATGCAGTCAATGTTTATTGAGTATGACCAGCATAATGGTAGGTCCTGGGAGAAAATATGAAACAGATATAAGGCATTCCTTTTACTCAAGGAGCTTGAGGACTGTAACACATTCACCCAACACATATGGAAACAGCAGTTTAAGACAGAGCTGCATTAAGTGGCAAGAAGAGAGGTACAGTCCGTGACACTAATGAAGCTCAGGGAGGGATGAGTCAAGAAGGGCTTCATGGAGGAAGCAACCCAAGCTGAGCTTTATAGAGTGGGTAAAATTGTGATAAACAGATGAAGATGGAAGGCAGGTCTGGATGGAAAGATATACCATGGATTGTGATAATTAAATGAGATACTTCACAGAGGTCACTTGCTAAGTGAGTCTTGCTATGACTCTTGGCACCAAGAATACCCAAAGTAAATGAGATGTATGGTTGTTGCTGTTATTTCTGTGACGTTTACTGCTGTTGCTGTTTTTACTTTTATGCTATTTTTTACTGCTTTTGATAAAGGCAATGGGGATTAAAGGGATACATTTGGGCGACAGTAAAGGGGGCATGGTTTTGAATTTCTTCCCTAGTATGTGAGATAAAATGAATCGCAGTGAACAAAGGATTGCATCAAAACTATTTCTGTATCAACAATGCATTAAAATTGCTTGTGCTCAAAGGGGATCATAGAAAAAAAAGTTATACTAAGAAATGTAAGCTAAGTTCTCACAAATACCACCACTGATCACTGTGTAACTAAAAATCACAGGGTTTTAGTCAATACACGTATCTCTCTAATAATGAATCTGAGCATTCTAAGCTCCTGGCCAGACACAATTCCTCTCTTTCTGCTTTTCTCCTTGTCCAGTGGTCCAGCCATTTTGCTGCGAACATATCAATAGGAATCAGCTAGAGATGCTGTAATTCTCTTTAGCGTCTGGCGATGATGTTGCTAGGATAGAGAGGACAAACACTCATAGACAGCAAGGTGGGATTTGTTTCTTCGCATATTCCAAATATCCCTGTAGGTGCTGTATTCAAAAAATGGCAAATGAGATTTCAGCTGAGATTGATTCTTGCCTGAGTCTCAGAATAACCACCTTATTGCTGATTATTATTCCCTTTGCAATGGAGGACCTCTCTTCATTCTGCTTGCTGTCATATTCCGAGAATATCAAAGAGGCTGCACAGGCAGCAATAGTAAGTGAAGTCCTGTGCTTCCTGGGTGCACAAAGCCTGCCAAGACAGACTCTCTGGGTCTGCAGGCTGATTTCGTAAAGGGGATTATTCAGTCAACATCAAGTAGCAACAAACTCTAATTTTACTTTCCCTGCTACATCGTGGAGCTGTGCAGCTGGGTTGTGTATGTGCATGCATTAGGACGTGATTTGGAGGGACAGGGTTTCGCTGAAGCCAGTGGAGTGGTTTGATCAGGCTCTGCTTTGCTGCATGGTCATTAGGGCCCTGGAAGTTTAAGTCTGAGTCCTGGGACAGCACCCTGCTGAAAGTTTTATTCGGAATACTAGCTAAAGAAATGAACTTCCAGCAGGGAGGTGGATGTTACAGTAATGTTACCTCATTGTGTAAAAACCAAATCATTTCAAGAACATACAGAGGATTAACAACAACAGCAAAACCCAACAAAGCAACAACTAGAATGTTTGTGAAGTATTTTTTCCTTTGGTGGAAAGGACCAGTTTGAGACCTGTGAATGACTGCAATGACTAAACCTATTGTTAGGCAGGGTGTGAAATAACCTGACAAGCCAGCATTCTGAGGCAAGAAACAGGAAACTGCTGTTGTCTCAAACGTGTGGTTCATTTCTGTCCACAAGACCTTGTTGCGGAATAAGAAACAATATGGTATTAGCTTAATGAAGATCCTTCCTTAGTGTGGCACTTGGATACTTTGAAGGTGAAACTCACCAAACTCTTTGTCTTTCATTTGTTCTAGGAGGGAATTTGTTACAAATGGTGGCATCATCAACTACCCTCAAAGAAATCTATTTCTCAGTGTGTTTAATGAAAAGGATCATCAAAGAAAGTGTCGTCCTTCCTGCCTTATTCAATGTTGTTTCTCATCACATCAGTCACTGTCGTGGGGATTGTGAGCTTTCCACACCTCTGGTGTTGCCAGCAAAAAACTCATAGCTGTAATCCCCACCAGAAACAGACATTTCAAGTACTGCTATAGGATTAATTAAAAGTGCTTTCACCTTAGGAAAAGGGGAAAGTAAAAATCATCCACTCATAAATGTTACTCATGATTCACTCATTTCCAGCAGCATCAGAAAGAAAAACGCCACATATATTCCTAAGAAACTACAATCTAGGTCTCTGCACGCTAAAGCTTGTTGCTTTAGCACTTCAGACTTTCAAAAATCCTTTTTATAAAGAAAATAAACACTCATTCACAATACTGGCTATGATTCTTTAATTGACACTCTTAAGTTCCACCAGTCTCATTATTATAAGTCAGTCAGTGTTCACAGTCGCAGGCAGGAAACTTACCTTAAAGGAGTAGTAGAAGGAGCCCCATTCCTTTCCTTCCACCACTTCAGTAAAAGTCACTGTTTCAGTGCAAGCCACTGGGGAAGAATCCAGCATCTGCCCAGTCCCATTGGAATCGAAGCTGCTCTCTGTGAAGTTGGCTGGCATGGCTCAGGCGGGGTTGAGTCTCGCGGTCCCTGCTCCTGCAGCTGAGTGAGGGAGTCCAGCTCGCCTCCTGAGAGCTGGGCAGCAGCTGCAGCTCTGCTGAACAGAGGCACAGAGCCCTCCCTGAGCCCACCTCACTGAAGAGCTCTGCCTGATGACAGGGAGGATCTACGTGCTGCTCTCTCCCTTGGCAATTACCACCAGCACAGCACAACCCTCATCACCCCACAGTCCCACCCAGGGCCAGGGAACCACCCCAAGAGCAAGGGGGAGCTCCCCATAGCCATCAACATGGCTCCCTGGATGGGACCCCTGTTCTGTTGTGCTTTTCCTTACTTCCACAGTGGACCCCCAATTCTGCTCCAGCTTCAACAATACAGGAATTTGGACTAATCAGTAGGTACATGAATTCAGGTCATGTTTCCACTTCTGAAATCAAATTATAATTATGCATTTGTTTCAGCTGAGGTTGCTTTCTGACTTAAAGCCTCACCTTGCCATCTACTCTGTCGTGTGCTCTTATTTCTGTAAGTGTAGGCAATAGTAAGTACATTTGTGTTTCATACCCATAGTTCTATCTAGGTGTTCACAAGGCAGTTCTCAGAAAAATATGAGGTCTGTGTTTGTCAATAAGCCACAACACCTTGTGATATGACTGGGAGCAGCCTGGTGAAGATTCTTAGTGCCTTCAGTATATTCACCTCAGTTTCTACCTAGGACCAATACTCAGGGCAAGGGTAGAAAGGAGGTAAAGCAGCATCCTGGGCTCCATAGACAGGGCTAGGCAAGAATATTAAGAGCTGCTCCTGTTTCACAAAAAACCCACCAAGTACTTTACATGTTCTTTCATTCAGTTTCCCAAACAACCTTGTGAGATAGGGAAGGACGGTAGCTTTATGTTCTCCTTTATGCTAGCAGAGAGTGGCTCCAATAGGTGACATGACTTGCCCAAGATCCCGCAGCTGCTGATGTAAATGAGCTGATAACCCATCTACAGAACTTCCTAGACAGTGGTGCTTTTACTGTAACAGATTGGTTTGCATCAAATCTCAAATATCTATGGGGCATGAACGTAACATGAATGAGGGTAGCAGGCTGGGTATAAAACAATAGGAACTAAGCTGCTTATATGGAAACCAAGCATGATACCTGATTCCTCACGCTGAAAACACTCTGTGAACCAAACAGGTCCAGCCACTGGTTTATGACACCGGGAATAAGAGGTAGCGGCTTTAGTGGCCACCACTAAAGAACATGGCCCCCATGAGATCTCCTAGGAAAGCTTTATTATAAACCATCCAGCCCCAAGGAGGGCACAGTGCTCTCAATGAGAAGCCATTAAGTCTGTAATGAAGGGCAGCAAACAGAAGTGAGTTGTGCAGAAAACTGGATAAGCTGTGAGCTCTTAAGAAAAGGGTCAAAACGGGACAACAAGTCAACAGCAAAACAAGCGCAGCATATTCCAACTAACAAATAAGCATGAAAATAGGCTCGACCATATTAACAGTTAAGGAAAATAACTCAAAACAGTAAGAATTTTTACTTATTAGCATGGTGAAAGCTAGTGTATGGCTATCCCCAAGTGTTGACAAGATTGAAGGGAAATGGGTGTACATCTTTACTTCTGGTGTGAGTTAGTGGACACGGTAATTTTGAAGAGCAATTCATCAGTATTTAGTAAAGCTGGAATTACATACCCTCTAATGTATTGTTCCATTTCTAGATGCTAATAATTTTTCATCTGTATCTGAGTTACTTACATGTGCTCAATTCACAGAAATTCTTTGCACTACAAACTTAAAATGTATGAACTTTTCTGTAGGTATGCTTTACTTCAAGAAAATGTTTGTAAGACAAAAATCTGTGAGGAGCTCCTGGGAGAAGGTAGAAGCTGGTTAGGTCACAGTGTGGTAGGAGCAGAGTGAGAGAAAATGGCAAATGCCATGGACAGAGAATAGGTGGGGCGAGAGCTTTCTGGTTGTTTTCTTTTCTCTCCATTCATGATCCAGGTAGATCATTGTTTAACCTGTGGCCACCCAACAGAAACATTTATGTATGTGTACAAGCAGACATGCAAAACGATGACTTTGCAACTTATTAAAGAAACATATCAGAAGCAACCTAAATATTCATGATGTCAAAATCAATGAATCATCCCAAACTGGAAACCACCCAAATGTTCATCAACTGGATGAATAAATTTTCATGTAGTCACACAATGAAATACTATATAGCAATGAGAAAATGATCTGCAGCCAAAAATAATATAAATGGAACTTACAAACATAATATTAAGCAAAATAATAAATATGCTTATTTTCTTTCCTTTTTTTTTGAGATGGAGTCTCACTCTGTCGCTCAGGGTGGAGTGCAGTGGCGCGATCTCAGCTCACTGCAAGCTCTGCTTCCCAGGTTCACGCCATTCTCCTGCCTCAGCCTACTGGGTAGCTGGGACTCTGTTTTTTTTTTTGTATTTTTAGTAGAGACGGGGTTTCACCGTGTTAGCCAGGATGGTCTCCGTCTCCTGACCTCATGATACACCCACCTCGGCCTCCCAATGTGCTGGGATTACAGGTGTGAGCCACCATGCCCGGCCCTTTCATTTTATGAAGTATAACTATGCTTGTATATAACACAATGGAATACTGTACAGCAGTTAAAAGAAAGTTGCGGACGAGAAGACAAACTAACATGGTATAATGATTAACTGTTTGTTTCAGCTTGACTGGGCCATGGAGTGCCCAAATAGTTACACATTATTCTGGGTGTGTCTGTGAGGGTGGCTCTGGATGCCATTAGCATTTGAATTGGCAGACTGAGTAAAGCAGATTGCCCTCCCTAATGTGAATGGCTGTCATCCATTCAATTAAAGGCCCGAATAAAATAAATAGGCTAATTCTGTGAAAAAGGGGCAACTCCTCCTGCCTGACTACTATGAGCTGGGACATTGTTTTTTTTCTGGCTTTTGGACTTGAACTGAAACATCCGTTCTTTTTGAGTCTCAAGCCTGCCATCTTTCAGACTGGAATTATGCCATCGGCTCTCCTGGTTCTCAGGCCTTCACACTCAGACTGGAACTACACATCAGCTCTCCTGGGTCCCCAGCTTGCTGCTTGAAGATCTTGGGACTTCTTAATCTGTATTAATTGTGTGAAGGATTATTTCATATTGTATTCCTTATAATACATTTCTCTCTCTGTTTCTCTCTCTCCACCCTCCCTACACACACACACACACACATACACACACACACACACACACACACACACCTCCTATTGGTTCTGTTTCTGTTTCTCTGGAGAACTCTAACTAATACACATTCTCACCTGAACTCATTTGTAGAAATTCCATAAGAATGAGAGAGGCATTGATGAAATGCAGGAGTTAAAGAAAAACCAGAAGACATTTGGTAGAATGGCTTAAATGATAAAGATGGAAAATACTACATGTTGGTGAGGATGTGGAGGAAAAACTAGCATACCCTACTGTAGTGATGCAAGTTGGTACAAGCCCCTTTGGAAAACTGCTCAGTAGTATCATCTACTGCCGAACATATGTGTGCTCTATGACCTAGCAGTTTCACTGCTAGGAAAATACCCAACACAAATGAGCACACATGTTAACCAAAAAATGTAACAGTCAATATGGCAGTTCTGTTTGTAATAGCCTCCAACTAGAAGCTACCTAAGTGCCATTCAATAGTAAAATGGAAAAATAAATTGTGGTATAGTCACACAATGGAAAGCATACACTAATGAAAATGAATGATGCTGGGATGCTGGTAATATTCTGTTCATTGACTGGACTGATAGTAACCTGAAGGTGTTCCACTTGTGAAAATGCATTGAGCTATATACACTTATAATTTCTGCATGCTTCTGTATGTATGTTATATAAGCTTATTTAAAAAAAGCTGTGAGAAAATCCTGGAGTTAGATTAGAAGCTGACTGAGTCATGGTTTGATAAAGATGGGAGCTTGGATGGGGAAATGGCAACTTAGAGTAGGCAAAGGCCAGGTGCTATGAACAGGAGATAGGCTCAGAGAGAACTCTTTTTAGTTATGTCTTTTTCTGCACACACTGTCCAGTGGTTCATTGCTTGGCCTGTGGTTACCACACAGCAGAAACTCTGGATCCTGGCCTGGAGCTGGGTGCAGGGGCGCAGGAGCAGGGGAGCAGATCACAACATGTACAGATGGGCAGCTGGCACTGAGTGTTTCTTCTTGTCCATTTGTATTAGGTTGAAATCAAGGTGTTGGCTGCAACTGGAAACTCATCACAGTGTCAACTGGGGAAGGATCCACTTCTATGTCCTGTCATGCTGTTGGCAGAATTCATTTCCTATGTCCATAGAACTCACAGCAACTTGTTTCTTCAAAGCCAGCAAAGGGGAGAAAGATTCTAACAAGATGAGTACAACACTCTTATGTAATCACATATATGTCATTGTATATGTCCTGTTTCCATTGACTTAAAGTAAGTCACATAGTCTACTCACACTCAAGAGAAGAGGATTATGGAAAAGTGTGGAAACCAGGTGTCAGATATCATGGGGGTCACCTTAAAGTCTATCCTCCACACCACTCCATGGGCTAGATGTTTACAAATGAAGAGGCAGCTCGTGAAAAAGACCCAGGAAGCCCAAGCATGGCAGCTCACAACCATAGTCACTTTGGAAGGCCAAGTTTTGGGGTCACTTGAGCCCAGGAATTCAAGACCAGCCTAAGCAACATAGACCCCGTTTCTGCAAAAAATAAAAACAATTAGCTGGACATGGTGTGATCCCAGCTACTCAGGAGACTGACGTGGGAGGATCACTTGAGTCCAGGAAGTCGAGCCTGCATTGAGCTGTGATGGCCCCACTGTACTCCATCTGGAGTGACCTGAGACCCTGTCTCAAAAATAAATAAAATAAAATAAAATAAAAACCAGGGAAGAGTAGAGCTAAGTATTTAAGGCATACCAACAGGAAATACTGAGTATAAAAAGAAATAGCTGAAAAAACTACTAAATAGATGTTTTGAATGGCTGGAGAAAAGAATGAATGAGATAAAAGATAGGTGAAAAACTCTCAGAAGACAATAAAAGTGATAATATTATGAAAAAATGGGACAAACAGTTAAACAGTATGTGCAATAAACGTAGGTGTCTGAACATCTGTATCCTAGATCCCTGTGGGAGAGTTAAAAATCAATAGAAGGGATTGTAAAACAAAATTTATGAAACAATTTTATTTCCAATCCATAAAAATTCTCGAAATTTTGACGTGTAAAATTCTTAAGAATACATTTACAAAAGACATAATATATCTCTATAAAATATAGCAGAAAGAAATGAATAAAGACATGAGGAAATGGAGAGGAATACCAGTTCAGGGACTGGAGGACTCGGGATTGCTAGAAATGTCACTTCTTCCCAAATTGATCTATAGATTCAGTAAAATTCCACTAATAATCAATCCAAGATTTTTAGTAGAAATTAACAAGCTGATATCAAAATTCTTATGGAAAGGCAACAAATCTAGACTGTCGAAATCACTTAAAACTGAAGAACATCATTGAAGAGCTTAAACTACCTGACTTCAAGATTTTCTATAAAGCAACAGAATTCAAGACAGTGGAGACTGATGAATAGATCAATGGAACAATACACTTTATATATGTAAAAATTGATTTCTGCTTATATAGGTATCTAATTCTTGACAGAAGTACCAAAACTAACCAGTGGGGAATAGAAAGTCTTTTCAAGAAATGGCACCAAGCAACTGGATATTCACACGAAAAAAGGAAATGATCGTCAGCCTATGATTCTCATCACAGCCAAAATTAATTCGAGGTGGATCACAGACTCAAAACTATAAGCCTTTATAAAAAAGCAGAGGAGAATATTTTTTCAACTTGGGGTTAGGCAAATATTGCTTAGATAGGATACAGAAAGCAATAATCACAACAAAACTTGAAAAACTAGACTTCATTAAAATTAAAATATTATGATAATCAAAAGATGTTTTGAAAGTGTATTTTTTTAAAAAAAGAAAAGATGTTAAAATGTACAGAAAATATTGGGAGAAAACATTTATAAAATATACATCTGACAAATAACTGATATCAAAGATGTATCAATAACAAGAAGACAAAAAAATTAAAATGGAAAATTAATATAGACACCTCACAAAGGACAATATGAGAATTCGCCATAAGTATTTGTACAAGTGCTCAAGGACAATGGTCTGGGAAACGCACAATGAGATGCTACTACACATTCATAAGAATGACTAAAGTTCAAGAGACTGACAATACCAAAGGTTAGTAAGGACATGCAGCATTTGAATTTCTCACACAATGCTAGTGGAAGTAAAAATGGTACCACTACAGTGGTTTATGTTTGTTGATGAAAAACTGGAAAGATTCCAGGTGTTCATCAGTAGGAGAATGGGTAAATAAACCAGGATATACCCATACAATGGAATACTTCCCAGCAATAAAAAGGTACAAAGCAATAATACATGCCACAACATGAGTTAATTTCAAAGTCATTAGGCTGAAAGAAAAATCCTTAAAAATGTTTATTATGTAATTGTGTTTATCTTAAGCCCTGGAATAAGCACAACTAATTTACGGTAGAAAATTTAAGCATGGTAATTGCATCTGTGGGTATGGGTATGGGGCTGGATTTGGAGGTGACTGGAAGAGGCATAGAAAACTTTCAGAGGTGGTGGTAAAGGTATGTATCTTGATAGGGGCCTGGGATACACAGGTGTATGCATCCATCATAATGCATTGAAGGGCATAATTAAGATTTGTGTATTTTATTGTACATAATTTTTACTTGAGGAGACAAAATAAAAAATATATAAACAAATAGTAGTATGCATTTACTTGATATTCATGCTGAAGCATTTGAAGGGACCTTACTGATGTTGTTGAGTTACTTGGAAATGCATTAAACATTTCCTAAAATAATTGTTGGATAGAAAGTTGATTAGAGTGATAGGTCTGTGACAATGCAAAAAAAAAAAAAAATTGATAGAATCTAAGTGGTGTTTATCTGAGTTTTCATTGTGTAATTCTTTTCTACGTGATTGGAAATTTTCATAACAAAATGTTGTTTAAAATTTAAGAAAAATTATTTGAAGGAATAATTATTGAAAATTTGTCAGAATTAAAAGAAGTTGTAAGACTTTAAATTGAAAGGATATGGCAGGTGTGAAACAAGAGAAGAAAAGGAAAACCTAGACAAGTAACAGCACAATGTAAAGATATCAAGGACAAGGGAAAAATTCTAAACATTTTCAAAGAGAAAAAACAGAGCCTTTACAAAGAAATAGGCATCATATGGGTATCTGAGTTCTTAATAACAATACTGGATGCAAGAAGATCATTGAATAATGACCTGGAGATTTAAAAAAATATCTTCAAACCTAAAATATTATATCCAGAAAAGTTCATGTGTGAATATAAAATACTGTTTTCACATTCCTAACTCCAAAATGAACCATTTTTTGGGGGGAAGGGGGTGGAGGATATCAGATGACCTTGACAAAAATATCAAAAGATTTTTTAAAGAAATACAAATTTAGGTATGATTTGAGAAATCCATTCACCAGTAGTCTACACAGCAAGTTATATTTAACTTTGTTACATTAAAAAAAAAAAAAAAATAAAAAAAACAACTCATCATTTGCATAGGTAGATCCTTCAATAAGAAAATGGTGAAGCCGGGCGGCGGTGGCTCAAGCCCTGTAATCCTAGCATGGGTTGAGGCTAGATGGCGATCCCGATGTCAGGCAGATCGGAACCATCGCTCGGCTAAAAACGGTGAAACCGCCGTCTCTACTAAGAAATACATAACAACTAGCCGGGCAAGGTTGGGCAGGCGCCTGTAGTCCCAGCTACTTGGGAGGTCTGAGACAGGAGAATGGCGTGTAAACCGCGGAGGCGAGCTTGCCAGTGAGGCGAGACTGCCACTGCACTCCGGCTGGGCGAACAGACGAGGGGACTGCCACCTCAAAAAAAAAAAAAAAAAGAAAAAAAAAGATGATGAGAGCACTGGTTATTCACAAATTTCAGTAGCCAATACCTTGAGACCCTGCTCCTGGGAGTTCTGTTCTAAGGGTTAGGGTACAAAAATATGGGGATAGCAGATTCCAAGTTTGCATCCTGCTTCAGAAGCTTCTCTGAATATTGCAGTCAGAGAGGATGAATGGGGTAGAACCTCATTTGGCTGCAAATTTGTTGAAATTTACTCTCAAGGATCAGTCCTATAGAGCAGTAGTCCTCAAGGTGTGGCCCCAGGACTGGCAGCATCTGCATCATTACCTGGGAACTTGCTAGAAATGGAAATTCTGAGGCCCCACCCCAAACCTACTATGTTAGAATCTCTGGGGGTGGGGCCCATGAATCTGTCTTTTAATGAACGCTCCAGATGATTCCAAATTCTGCTAGGTTTGAGAAGCATGATCCCAGAAAAGCATGTTGAAGCTGATGGAGTCATCAGAAGGATGAACTGGGTGGCAAGGGGTTGAGTCATCTGAGTGGGGCAGGGAGGGATTGAAACGCATCAATCCACTGGCCTTTAGATATAAGATAAATGTGATTACCTTTTGACATATTTCTTTTTTTTTTTTTCTTTTTTTGAGACGGAGTCTCGCTCTGTAGCCCAGGCTGGAGTGCAGTGGCTGGATCTCAGCTCACTGCAATCTCCGCCTCCCAGGTTTACGCCATTCTCCTGCCTCAGCCTCCCAAGTAGCTGGGACTACAGGAGCCCACCACCACGCCCGGCTAGTTTTTTTTGTATTTTTTAGTAGAGATGGGGTTTCACCGTGTTAGCCAGGATGATCTCGATCTCCTGACCTCGTGATCCGCCTGTCTCGGCCTCCCAAAGTGCTGGGATTACAGGCTTGAGCCACCGCGCCCAGCCTCCTTTTGACGTATTTCTAAAAGCAGTTCCATGGTTCCTGACTTTTCTTCTAATATGATACATATGCCTAGAAAATTTTCTCCCATGTATCACTGAGATTTGATGAATTCTCTATAATGTGTAGGGAAGTAAGCTATACTACAATATTATGATAACTAATGATTGTAGTGACTATTAATTTCATTCAAGGATGGTGGCTCTTTACAGCTTTAGAGGTAGACTCCTAATCCTGGCCAATTGCTCACCATTAGTTGTGACATCATCCTTTACTCTTTCACTCAACCCCTACTTCCCACACAGGTCTCCTGGCAAGAAAGGCCTCTTCTACCTCTGCCAAGAATCCTTTTCTTTGTATCCCTTTGGTAACCTTTTCCTCACACATCATAATGCTCATCCCTATTTAATACTCTGTCTAAATATTTCTGTTCTCTGATAGACAATGATCCCTGTGAGGGCAGGGACCACAGCTGCTGTACTGACTACTGTACCTTTTGTATTGAGCTCAGTGCTTGGCATCAAATAGATATTTATTGAATGAATGACTCAGAGTGCAAGGTCATGAGTATCGTGTTGTTATAGGATAACCTTGAAACTTTTCTAATTTAACAAAAGCAGGACTTTAACTTCATTAGTTAGATGTTAACTGATAACAGCAACTGCAAACCCCAGCATGTTGTGATGATACAGGTAAGAATCTTTACCCTGAATAGCCAGTGGTGCTGGGGGTACTGGCTCATGGCGAGGCTGACAGCTTCCCTCAGCATGATTCTACTCTGGTTTGAGAGCTCTGGTCTCTGTTACCTCTATTACAAGAGGTAGCCCAGCATTCCCCTCCTTGTCACCCCTTGACACAAGTGAATAGTTTACTAACAGATTGCAATAAATTGCATATCACACCTCTGTGTTACCTATGGAGACTGGGAACCCTCTCAAAGCCCAGTATTTTACATGTTTACTGCTTGCCAGGATAGGGGTTCTCAATCCTCCACGCACGTTGAAATAATCCAGGGTGCTTTACAATCTTCCTTGCGCATTGGAATAACCTGGTGTGCTTCCATGCCACACTTGAAAGTTCTGAAGAAATTGTTCTGGGATGCAACCTGGACATTGGGATATTTTGAAATGCACCCCAGGTAATTCTAACATGCATCTGAAACTGTCCCTATAAACTGTATAAAATTAATCAGGAAAGAAAGGAGTGGAAGAAATGAAAAGAAACCAAGTTTGTAGCACATTCAGCATTAATCATGAGGTCAACTAGTTCTCTTACCTGCTTCCTTACAGTTGATTGGTGCTTATTATCCTAGAATCAAGTAGACCCTGTTACAATATTATAGTTCACGATAATCGTTCTATAGATAACAACTTGAACATTATAAAATGTTTGTTTTCTCTTTGAGAAATTCTTTCAGGTCCTGCATACCAATGAAACTATTGATGTCAGCTGGTCTAAAGGACCCCAATGAAACCAACTCATCTGAAGAACCCCATGACAAGCTGACTCACCAAAGAAGACAGTTTCCATGTCTTGATGATTTCATCCCATTTACCCTGACCAATCAAGGACTCCAGTTTTCCAGCCCCACACCCTCCATGATCCCCTTAAAAACACCAGCCCCTGGCCAGGTGCGGTGGCTCATGCCTGTAATCCCCACACTTTGGGAGGCTGAGGGGGGTGGATCACCTGAGGTCAGGAGTTTGAAACCACCCTGGCCAACATGGTGAAACCCTGTGTCTATTACAAATACGAAATTAGCTGGGTGTGGTGGCACATACCTGTAATCCGAGCTACTCGGGAGGCTGAGGCAGGAGAATCACTTGAACCTGGGAGGCATAGATTGTAGTGAGTCAAGATTGTGCCATTGCACACGAGCCTGGGCAACAATAGCAAAACTCTGTCTCAAAAAAAAAAAAAAAAAAAAAGTCACCAGCCCAGAAGTCTTTGGGGAGGTGGATCTCCTTGTTCCTCCTATCTCCTTGTTCAGTGCCTTTTGGTCATTAAACTTTCTCTGCTGCAAACCTTGTTGTTCATGTAATTGATTTGTTACTGCACAGCAGGCATAAGAGCCTGTTGGTCCTACAACACATGCAGGAAAATGAATCCCTACCCTAGGAGGAGAGCAGTTCTAGGTTCCTGGTTCTGGTTTGTAGGTTTGCTGCCTGTCCAGCAGTTTTCATTCTGAGGCTACTTTCCCAATTGTCTGGTCCTGCCTGGTCTTCAGCCCTGAGGGAGGCTTCCGGCACTCCTGGGATGCACAGGAAGCCCAACATCCTTGGTGCATTTCACTTTTTCAAAACCCAGTTGTAGCCATGGGGCACGCACAGTTTCAGAGGAGCAGAGAAAAGAAGGAAGCTTTCCAACTTCTTTATCTTTGGGCCATCTCTCTTTCTCGGCAACAGGAAGTCATAGTCAACATCCTTTCTGGAGACTATCAAGCACCACATTTGGATCACATTTCAATAATTAAATATAGCCTTACTTAAAAATGTCCAACATGAGCCTGAAAGCAGAATGTCTGGGACAAGAAGGGTGTATAGATTACAAAACTCCAAATACATCCCTTAGATTTTCTCTGTCCTTGGGTTGGCTCAGTAATTCATTCTGCCTTTCTGACCTCAGAAAGGTGGGTCTGTCAGTTTAATTCTTGTACCTGAGAATGTAATGGATCTAAGACTGGGGCATCATAGTAAGACTGAACCAAAGCTTGGAGATTTCAAAAGAGAAATTTGCACAAACTGCTATGAAACTACTTTACCAGGTATAGTCTACTCTTTATGCTGCTGGGGCACATTCAGGCTATGGGGCTTTGGAAAAGAGGTGGTGTCTGGTGAGTTTCACCTTTAATAAAATCTTCCTTTGTCTTTGGTACCTGTCTAGTTCTCCTCTACTCGGACTCTCTACCTCTTCCTGTTGTATTCAGTCCAGCATTTGGTTTGGAAGAAGGTATCGCACATTGTCCAGTGGTAGTCAGTGAAACAACTCCTCCAACACCATTTTGGTCACTGTCCAATCTCTAGTAGCTATTGAGACATGCTCAGTGTCTTCCCTGTAAGTAGAATGGAGATCTGAAAGTCTTAGCTGAAACAAACGTTCACTGAGACCAGTGTCCAATGTCAGGGATCACATGAGTTGAATTTGAGGAGTTTCCCCAAATCCCAGGGCATAGATAATTACATGGAATGGACAATCGGTGAGGATGTGTTGGCCATTGTTCACTGTGGGCCATGGACAGATGCCAGTAAAAGGACAGCTGGGAACTGACTTGGCTTTCACAAGGCCTCTGCCATTGGCTCACAAATGACCCACCCTACAGTGACCATCTTCTTCTAAAGCCTACCCCCGCCAAAGATTCAGCTCTTTGGGCTTGACAAGGGGAGAACTTGGGCTACAAGTAATAGGAGTTTATAAATGCTGACGGAAAGTATACGCAAATTTTTATGTGAAATATTATCTTGACATATTTTGATCATTGTATATTTTGTTGGTTTTGTTTTGAAACCTATTTGTATTCTTCACCTTCCTCTCTCAGCCTCTCCCCCTGCTGTGCCTTTATTTTTCTTGTTTTCTTTTCTTTCTTTCTTTTTTTTTTTTTTTTAAACAAATGGTGTTGTAGAAACTGAATATCCAGTCTCTTCCTTTTCTAGATGAAGGTCACCTTTCCCAGGTTACAGATTCCCTTCTTTTCTACTAGGAGAACTTTGCCTCAGTCTCATCTCGGCCGTGTACTACTGGGAGATAATTGGTAAGAACATTTTTAAGTTTTGACCTTTCTAGTATGAAAAGCTTTGCCCATGAGACAGGCATTTTAGCTTTAGCAGTGATGGAGTGTTCTGAAAGAGAATGCTCAAGGTTCTGTGGATCCCCCCAGCTTCCTGCTTTATACATTCATTATGGGAGCCCTGGCCACAGTTTTTATATCCTTGAACTAATACATCATTTTCCCGTAATGCTGAAAGAGGAGAGTTCGTAAGCTTTGGAATAAAAGTTATAGGCAAAATATTTAAACTTGTTCTTTATATGTATATGTATTTTAATGGTTATTGGTGTCCATCTCAGTAGGGATTGACACTCTGCCTCATTGCAGGGAAAGTCCAAAAGTTTCTGTTAGTGCTATGCAAATGAGAAAGTTCTGGAGCTTGCAGGTATTTCCTGACCATCCACAGTGATGCATTTATTAGCTGACATTTTGTTAGTTGGCATTTTCATGTATGAACTGTGACCTGGGCTGTCAAAATGATCTGGATTGAAAGTTGGCTCTGCTATGTCCTGTCTGTGAGCCCCTGGATTATTTACTTAACAGTTCTAAGCCTCTTTCTTCTCATCTGTTAACTGAGAGACTATGGTGCATACATCATGAAGGTGTTGGAAATCAAATGAGATCTAATTGTCTTCCTTCTTGTCTTCTGCTTAATCATTACTATTTTTTAAAATGTGAACAATTGTTCCTTGGCTCTTTCTTTAGTCTCTAAATTCCTGGATGGAGACACTGCACCTTTTCTCCTTGTATCCTCTGACAAGGTTGAACTTTACCAGAACCTTGGGATCTCGGAAAATAGAAAAGGCTAATAAATGCCCCCATTGCTTTGTGTTCCAGAAAGGTCTTCGTGCAGCTAACAATTATTCCCCATGTGACTTAAATCAGACTTACCAATGCTCCCTTGTGGGCCATTGATATGGTTCAAATGTTTTGTGCCCTTCAAATTTCACGTTGAAATGTGACCTCTAATGTTGGAGGTGGGGCCTGGTGGGAGGTGTTTTGGTCATGGGGTGGATGTCTGGTGAATGGCTTGGTGCTGTTCTTGCAGCAATGAGTGAGATCTTGCTTTGAGTTCAGGTGAGATCTGGTTGTTCAAAGAGCCTGGCACCTCTTCCTCTCTCTTGCTCCCTTTCTTGTCATGTGGTGTGCCTGCTCCCCCTTTGCCTTCTGTCATGATTGTAAGCCTCCCAAGGCCCTCACCAGAAGCAAATACTGGCACTATGCTTCTTGTACAGCCTGCAGAACTGTGAACCAAATGAACCTCTTTTCTTTTTAAATTACCCAATTTCACATATATTTTTGTAGCAACACAGAGTAAATAGCCATAAACACCTATAACAAGATCAGATGCAGACCCTCTAAATTCCCTTTGTTTGTCTCATAAATGATATTAGCTAAGCTGTTTTGTCTCCACTGATCAATCAGAAAAACATGCAGGTTAAACCAACTTTGGTTAAGATTCTGTGCTTCTCCTGGGCTGAACTTTGTCCCGCCCTCAGCCTCAGCCAGCACACAGCCCCTCCTTCACAGCCTCCCCCTGGAGTAGGCTGCAGAGTTCAGGGTAAAATATTCCCTCATCTACTGACAGATTGTGTCACTCCTGTCATGGTACTTCTCCACACCTGGTTCTTTCTAGCCTTATCTGTTCTTTCCATGAAAGAGAATCTTTTTTCCTAACCCTTGAGATGCTTGCAGATCTCATGATAGGAATGTTCTTCACACTACAATGGCCCCTTTCTCCTTACTGCAATGGTCCAGTCTCCCTCTTGCACTAATCTTTTTGAATAAAGTCTCTTTATTTTATTTTAAGACATAATCTTGCTCTGTTGCTAGATTGGAGTGCGCTGGCACGATCTTGGTTTATTGCAACCCCCACCTCCCGGGTTCAAGGAATTCTCTTGTCTCGGCCTCCCCAGTAGCTGGGACTACAGGCCCACACCACCACACCCAGCTAATGTTTGTATTTTTAGTAGAGACTGGGTTTCACCATGTTGGCCAGGATGGTCTCGATCTCTTGACCTCATGACCCGCCCACCTTGGCCTCCCAAAGTGCTGAGATTACAGGTGTGAGCCACCGCGCCCAGCCTGAATAAAGTCTCTTCTTACCTAAGTGCCAGATTGTTTTTGGACATTCTCAGAGTGTTTGAAAATGCATGCTGTATTGAATTAAAACATGTTATTGGCTCAAAATTCAATCATAAAAACTGTATTAAACAATTAATATATGAGGAATAAGTTGTATCAGATGCTGCCAGATCTTCCCTGACACGTGCAAATTCATGGTTTGGTTGGGTAGAATACATACAAATGCTCCCAGCTAAATAACAAAAGAAGAGTAAAATAACACAAACACAGCAGGTGATAAAGGCAGTGTGATTAATCTTTAACTGAGTAGTAAAGAAAATTACTCTTTTGAGATCGGAGGAAGCAGAACTCACAGTTTTGAGGTTTAAATTTGGGCTTGGGTGTTTTTAGTAACTTTGGAGGAAGAACACAGCTTTTATTTTCCCACCTGAGTGCAGAATGGTAAGTGTGGATTGTAGAGCAAAGGAAATTAACTTCCACCAGTTGGATTTTGATCCTCTGACATCAGAATGTGTCACAGCCTGCAGAGATTAAATTTCTCAGGATTAGGTGCAAACAGACACTCACTCCCATGACTTTGCTTCCAAAACTATGAGCTGAAAATTAAGCTTGAAATAGCCATGGTGTTGCACCCACTATTTAATTCAGATATACCACTGATGCTGCATTTGGATGTGTACTCTGTAAAAAACCATGTAAAAGGCCAGGTGCAGTGGCTCATGCCTGCAATCCCAGCACTTTGGGAGGCTGAGGCGGGTGGATCACAAGGTCAGGAGTTCAAGACCAGCCTGACCAATATGGTGAAACCCCATTTCTACTAAAAATACAAAAATTAGCCAAGCGTTGTGGCACATGCCTGTAGTCCCAGCTACTCGGGAGGTTGAGGCAGGAGAATCACTTGAACCTGGGAAGTGGAGGTTGCAGTGAGCCAAGATCGTGCCATTACACTCCAGCCTGAGTGACAGAGTGAGACTTCATCTCAAAAAACAAACAAACAAACAAACAAACAAAAACAACAACAACAGAAACCACTGTATAAAAGTGGATTGGTTGGAGGAGTTGTAATTACCCAGATAGGAGCAGGAAAGAACATGGGAGAAGGTAAAGGGGGAACTCCATCTCACCACTGTGCTGGGTGCGTGAAAGATGTCACATCATTTAATTCCCAGAATATTTCTTTAAAGTGGGTGCATGTTTCCCCATAGTGAAGGTGCAGAGAGCTCTTGGTAAGGAATAACTCTTCAAGTAGAGAAATAAGATAAGAAATAATCATTGACTTTCCACACCAGTTGACTTTTCATAGTACCTTAGTTTTGGCTTGGAATTCTGATCTGGTGGTGAGTGTTCGAAATCATTAGTATAAAATAACGGTATCCTCAGCATAACATTAAACAGAAAATTGCTTTGAAAGCTGAGAAATTCTTGGGATCCTGCAGAAAAGACAAATGCGGTATACTGTATTTGGTAATTGCTTGCTCTAATGGGTACGAGAGGTTTACCTGTGACAATGATTAAGAGATATAGTCCCTAAAGAAATGGAATGCAATGTTTTACTTAAAGGAGGACACTAGAATAAATATGATTTCACAGTCCATGCTTTTAGGGTTGTATTTTTCCAATTATAGCTCCAAACTGTGCTTCCTTTAAATAAATGCCTGAAGATGCAAAGAAACAACTTGTATTAACTGCTAATGTATTCCTCAGTGGCCAAGTGTGATTCTTCTATTCAGCTCTGCATTCTTCTTTTTAATTCCACTTATTGTAGATTTTTGTATCAAGAAATATATTTTAGTGTCTCTCTGTTCTGCTACATGAAATGTGTTGTGATTTATTCAATCATCCCTATAATAAAGATTAAAGTTTCTTCTGAGCTTTCAGAAACAGCACTAAACAAACGTTCTTGAGCTCTTGTCTGATTATTTCCTCAAAATATTTTCTTGCAGTACAAATGATATTACTACTTCTTCATCAATTCCTTCTTTTTCTTTCTTAATTTTGCTGTCTTTAAAAAATCTGAACCCTTGGGTTAAATGCTTAACATTTATTTTCATTCATTCGTATTTATAATTGAAGTGTTTAGGCAATGAATTTTCCTCTGAATCTGCTTTTAGCTGTGACCAGGAGAGTCTGATATGTGGTATTCTCATTTTCATTATTTCCTACAATGAATACAATGTGTGTCTGATTTCTTCTGAGACCAAAGAATTATTACTTGGAAGTGACTTCCAAATGTTTATATTTTTTTTCAGTTTAATTTCAAGTTTTGTTTCTTTCTTGAATTATATTTTGAAGGCAAGCTCTATTTTTTTAAATATTTTAAAACATATATATATATATTCTGTTTCTGAAAAAATACCTGGAATTTTATTTATAAGATAACTTCGCAATTGCGTGTGTGCGCGCACACACACACACATATTTTTAGAAGCGTTTTATTGTGTACTCTTAGTTCTACTGAAGTCTCTGGAATCTCATTTCTTTACCTTTTAGCTTTTGTCTACCTAATTTGTCAAAGGCACAGAAAGATTTGTTTATGTTTTCCATTATTATTGGGACCCTGCGTTTCTCTTTGTATTTCCTCTAGGTCTACACTGCACATTTTGATGCTGTATTGTTGTCATAAAAAGATTCATGACACACATGATTATGCTGAATTATGTCAACCATCAAGTAAAAATACTCTCACATATAATTTTTTCACCTTGGATTCTGATTTGTTCTCAACTATTATTATGAGCTGGTATCAGTTAATAATTGCTTTTTAGTCCAAGTAACAGAGACCTTAAAAAAAGAGCAATTTAAACAAAACAGAATGTTTGCTGGTCTTTTCTTCAAGTAAGATAGAGTCAAGGTATTGTGGTAAAGACACAAAGTAAATAACATGTTCACCTTTCGTTGGGCCTAAAAACTACAGTTGGTAAGTTGCAGAACCAAAACTTTCAGTCATAGAAGTTGCCATCATTCTTAGCAAACTATCACAAGAACAGAAAACCAAACACTGCATGTTCTCACTCATAGGTGGGAACTGAACAATGAGATCACTTGGACTCGGGAAGGGGAACATCACACACCGGGGCCTATCATGGGGAGGGGGGAGGGGAAGGGATTGCATTGGGAGTTATACCTGATATAAATGATGAATTGATGGGTGCTGACGAGTTGATGGGTGCAGCACACCAACATGGTTAATTAATTAATTTAGTAAGTAAATGAAAAATAGTACCCTGAATTTCTTCTTTACAACATTAAATGCCAGAAAACAATATCTACAAAGTCAAGTTAGAATTAATACAAGCTCTCAAATTATACAAGTAGTTAAGAATCTAGAAGCCAAGCAACTACTTAAAGACATTGTCCAGCTAATTTAGGTAGAAATCAAAATTTAGACTTCCCAAACACATAAGTAAGATACAGAAGTACTTATAGTAGGCAATGAATCCACTTTAATATCAAATTTTATAAAAGTTGATCTGGTAAATATCATGTCTAGACAAAGTATACATGTGATATTTCTTGGAAGACAATGTGCACCATATCTAACTTCAATCCTGCATCAAAAATTCCACTGGTTTGAGAAGAGGCCAGGGGAGCAGAATGGGAAGAAAGGCACATGAGCTGGTTTTCCCATTTTCACAAGGGAATCCAGTAAATAATGTCTTATTCCCATTGTTGATAAACTAACAGTCTGAGATTTAGTCAAATTTTTAAATTATATAAATATACATTAATAGAGCAAAAAAGTTGTATTATCTTTCATGTTACAGGAGAAAATAGAATTAAAGAAAACCTTAAAAAGATAACATAAAGAAAAAATGCAAAGGTAACACAAAAACTAAAGAAAATATTTTAAATGGCAGTTAAAGACAGAAAACAGAGGTAAGAATCAGGAATTATATAAAGAGATCAACATGGCACAAGTATACATATGTAACAAACCTGCACGTTATGTACATGTACCCTAGAACTTAAAGTATAATAATAAAAAAAGAAGTTGCCAAAGCTTTTGTTCTTAACCCTTTCATTACACTAAATCTGCAGAGCCATTATAGTGTTCATCATAAAGAAACAGATTAGTTTAAAAAAAAGTGGTTGTACCAAGAAATCCTGCATTTCAAGGATAAACAAGTTTTACATGCATTCAGTAAAAGTGAGGCACTAATAAAGAAATACTATATCAATTTAGTATTTATTTTTAAAAGTAAATTTAAAAAGTAAATTATTTTATAAGTAAATAAAAAAACAGTATTCTGAATTTTTTCTTTACAACATTATATGCCAGAAAATAATTTTTACAGTCAAGTTTGAATTAATGTAGGAAAGCAATGGGGAATTAGTGGTAACATGAGGTGAAGTGGTTCCAGGATATCATCAGTGACCCAGGCTCATCTATACTTGTACAATGGAACATAACATCAAACTTACAGGATCGTTTATAGGACTAAATAATATAAAGCACTTAGAATAATGCCTGGAATATAGTCAATGCTCAATATATTTTAGCTAATATTATTATTTTAGAGTTTGTTTTTTAAAAAAATCCTGCAGCTTGAACTTTTTTCATATTTTTGAAGTAATTTTTTCCAAAGTAATAAGATTTATTTTGCATGTTATATCTATTTAAATTTTACATTATTTTGCAGAATTTTGAAGTCAATTGTACATGTTTTTATAAATAGCTTTATTGTGAAACAATGTATATACCATAAAATTCACCCATTTTAAGTACACAACTTAATTAACTTCTAGTAAATTTAGGGAGTTGTGCAACCATCACCACATTCCAATTTTAGAACATTTCTCTCACGCAAATAGTGTCTCTTTCAGGCCCATTTGTAGTCATTCCTTATATCCACTCCAGTCCCAGGCAACCAGTAATCAGCTTTTCATCTCTGTAGATTTATCTTTTCTAGACATTTTGTAGAAATTAAATCACAAAATATGTGGACTTTCTGTTGGATTTCTTTTGTGCAGCGTAATTTTCTGAAGTTCATGCATAGTGTGGCCTATATCAGTACTGTATTACTCCTCATTGTTGAAAATTATTCCATTTTGTGGCTAGATCACATTTTGTTTATCCTTTTAAGACTTTTGAGTTGTTTCCACTTTTGGGGTTTTATGAATAATAAACATTCACATCCAAGTCTTTGTGTGGACATCTTTCATTTTCATCTCTCTTGGAGAGATTACTAGGAATAGAATTGCTGATTTGCACGGTAACTTTGTGTTGAATTTTTAAGAAATTGCCAAACTGCTTTCCAAAGTGGCCACGCCATTTTACATTCCCACCAGCAATGTATAAATGAGGGTTTCAGTTTTTCCACATGATTGACATCACTTTTATTGTCTGTTTTTTTGATTCTAGCCATTTCAGTGATGAGTAAGTGTTATTTCATGTGGTTTTGATATGCATTTCCTAATAGCCAATAATGTTGAGCATCTCTTCAGGTGCTTATTAGTTATTTGTATATCTTCTTTGATAAAAATATCTATTAAAATCTTCTGTCCATTTAAAAATTGAGTTGTCTTTTATTGAGTTTAAGACTTCTTGATTACATCTGAATTTCAAATGTGCTGTTCTCATTTCTCTTTTTACACATCTTATAAGGAAATCAGGTCGATACAGTCTTTCTATTGCCATATGTTGGTGTGGTGGGTATTTTCTTCCTGAAAAGAGCAGATTTATATGTGCATTGTCACCTAGACCGAAGATTGTAGGAAAGGAGAAGGAATGGGCAATCATATCTCTGGGACTTTTCTTCGTGCACATTTTCTCATATTTCAAACTACTTCATCTGACACCAAATCATGAAAGCATACAATAGAAGAAGTAACCTTACAGTTACGATTGCTTTCTTAAATGCAGGATGAATCTGCCTCATTCATGAGAATTTTAATTAGAGACAGTCATTTTCAATTTTGGCTAGATATTGAATCACCTGGGAAGCCTTATAAACCACCAAAACCTGTGCTCGCCTCCCAGTTTAGCTGTAACTAGTCTGCGTTACAGCTTGGGCAATGGGGAGTTTGCAACATTCTTCGATTGTAACGTGCAGCCAAGGTTGAGAAGCACTGGGCTCCACAAAGGAAGAGCACCTACAGGTTTTATCTGTGTTGAGGATAGACAGCGTGTCCCTACGTGTTCAGTTGGCAAGTAAATTGGTCCTTGTCTCTATTGTATGACTGCCTGGCCATAGGCCCTCGGGTTCATAATGTGTGTATGGGCATGGAGTCAGAGGCAGAAGGCACTGCAATTAAGAAACTGCTTGCTCAGTGAAAAGTGATGAATAAGGATACTTGCTTTCCCATCCAGCGAAACCACTCCTCAAACATTTCCTACATATAGTTGGAAAAGGGACAGAAAGTGTTGCCCTCTTACCTACAGCTCATCCTTTACTTTCTTTCTGTAACACTGTATCAGTGGTTCTCAAACTTGCAATGTTTTAGAATTATCTGGGGAGTTAATAAAGAATAGAGGCTTAGGTTCATCAACTAGACAAGAGCCTGGGCTTCTGTATTTTAACAAGTTCCCTAGGTGATTCTGATATATACCACAACTTTGAAAATCACTGCACTAAGATATTTTCTTGGGAACTTTAATTAGTAAGAGTCTTAGGTGATTTCTGTGCTGTTTTCATGCATAGTTGGATGTGACTAAAACGCAATTATATCCAGTAAAAATTTCTTGAGCTATCTTTTTACTTTACTTGACAATGTATTTATTGGACCATATGAGAAGGTGATCAAATTGCTGCCCTGATTCGTAACAAGCAAGGTGGCAAAGTCAACTACTGGAGTGTATGGGTGGTTCTGAGGAAGTCTGAGATGTCCATGAGAGCCCTGGTTATGGGAAAATCAGAGATGGGAGGTTTATATCATGACCCCTGACTTCAGATGGGATCATGTCAGGCACAGCTGGGCAATTGCAGTTCCAGAGTAAAGGTCTTTCAAGGTTCTCAGTTCATGTCAATGATTTCAATTTCCACGTTTATGTCATTCTCAAATATAAAAGCTTTTCAGCCAATTATTTTCTCTTATCTGAACTGCTAACCTTTTTTTCTTCTTCCTTCTTTCATATGTGACAAAATTTTATCAGAATCAGAACATCATGCTCTTGTATTGTCACACTAAACTATGTTTTAAATTATATTGCTGCCAAGAATCTTAGAAATATCCATATTAAGGTACATTTGCTGAAAGCAAAATTAACAAAGCCAGTCTCTTGTCACTTAGAGAAGGTTCATTGCTCTAAACCGAATGCATACTGATTGATTATATGTCAGCTAAAAAGGAGGTTCTTTCTAACTTAGTAGAGCAACTGGGCCTGTCCAAGAATGGCTTTTTATTCACCATTGCAAGAGAGTGCATCGGCCGTTTGATCTATAGAATGCATCCGAGAGAGAAAACAGAAATTAGTACTCTGAAGGAAGGTGACAAGAAATGTACAATCCCTGACCATAGCAATTCCAAAGAATTACAGAGTTTCTGTAAAATTAGTGAACTGGCACTCAAAATGTCCCTTAGCAACATATTCATTGAACTCTGTGAGATGAAGATGAAATTGCTGCCCCAATTTGGCGAAGTCAGCTATTGCTGGGATGTGGACTATCTGGAGACATTTGAGGTGACTGTTATATCCCCAGTTAGTGTAAAATCAGAGAAGGGGGTAATAGCAAGTTAGAATTATGTCTTACCCAAGGCATAAGGAGTCTATGAGAGTAGTAGATTCCTGCTCTTTATGTATTAGGTTCCCTTCTGATTAACCATTTTGCAGGAAATCAGAGCTATTTTGCTAATTTCAAAGACCCTCTCCCCGGGCAAATGACCTGGTTGATGTATCATCGCAGAGATTCAGAAGGCAAAATACCAATGCCCATGTGTATCTAATTGGGGCCGGAGTAGAAGAAAAGCATCTGAAATAGTCCTTAAGGACTCCTTACTGCCCTCTGCACTTTCTTGCTCTGCTTATTCAGTAGCTCTTCCTGTCTCAGACCTATACCATTGTACCTCAGACCTTTCTCTTGCTTTATTGGGCTTACTCCTGCTTGACCTGGGCTCCTCCAACTTCCCATTTATTTCCTAACCTTGCTCTCTCTCTGTCTTGGTTTTTGACGTATAAATTAGGTTTGGGAAAACTTCCTACACCTTCTTTGTTGGGATGTTTTCTGGAGTAATGACTCCAGGCGAGACCACAGTTAATCATGAATTCACATTGAAACAGAAGCTGGGTCAATAAGACTGGAACTACTCGGGAAGTTTTTCTCCTTTATTCTCTATCAACTCAATGCCAAATATACTCCACAATGGATCTGACCCCTCTTCCTGAAGGTGGTGGTCTGCAGCTATCCGTACAGTCTTGGGGCCCTAGAGATAGCATAGAAAAAACACAGTTTCATGACAGATGGGTAAAGAAGTTTGCCCACAACTTGAGGTAGAGCCTATATGAGTATGACAAGGAGACTGCGGGTCATGCCTGGGATTGAAGGAGCCATCTTCATGCTTTTCATCTTACCTAGGACAGAAATTGAGAACCCATACTAAAACATCACAGCCACCTTCTTTTATTTCATTTGAGACATGAATGGAACAGTTTTTCATAGGTACACAAACATGCACATAAAATCCAAACAGCAAAATAAATAACAATGTTCAAATATCAAGGGCTTTAAATGAAAGTGTTTTGACTTGATATAATTCTTAAGGAGTGACTTTCAAACACTGCTTTTAGATACTGCAATTTCCCTTGCTTTTATGGAAATGAAAATAGCTCTTAGAAGAGGCACCCAGGCTTCTCAAAAATAGTGACACAACTTATTCATTTCATCCACACACTTTAAGACTAAAGTAATTGGCTGGAGGTTTCAAGCAGGATGTTCCTGAGGCTTCTCCAAAGTTTTTCCCAGATGCCCTACCCCTTTTCATCCTCCTTTTTTTTTTTTTGAGAACAGAATAGGGCCCTAAAAAATAAGATGATAAACTAGAGCAGATACTAAAAAGTTGTTGTTACGTCTTATCCCTTTAAATGTACTATACATTTCTTGGGAGCCAGGAACGTGACTTTATCTCTCTATATCTCCCAAGTCACCTAAGTAAGTGATTCCGCTGTAGAGGCCTTCAATTAGCATTAATAGAATATGTCATGATGTCATAAGTAACACCTCCATCCCCCAGCCTACCTGCTATCTACATCTGTTCAATTAATGAGTTCTGCCAATGCTCCTTTTTAACAGTTTTTAAACTATCTATTTCTCTGCATCTCCACCATAAAAATTACACTTCAGGCCACCATCATTTCTCACCTTAATTATTGAAACAGTCTAACACAGCCTCCTTGCTCATCACTCTTGGTTTTAAGTTTTATATCCTTTATCTTAGCCTCATATAGCCCTGTCATATTTCTGCCACTGGGTAACAGAGGCTGTCCTATCTTCTTTTGTATTTTCTGGGCTTCAGGATGAGATTGGTACCCTTTTGATACAGAGTGAACATCTATTTAACGAGTATCAGTGGAGCCCCCGCTAGCTGTTTAAGTGATTACAGCTGGGTGCTTGAGAGTTTACTGTTTAGTGGTTGGTCCTGTTATCATCCACAGGGGCCACTGGGTATAGTCAATGCTCAAATTAATTAGAATGACTAAAAGATGAAGCCACTGTGTTAAACCTTAGCATAAACACATTGTACTTAAAACCAGAAAATGGTAAAATTTATAGCATGAAATAACAGAAGAAGGGAGAAAAAAAATCTCTTCTTTTTATGATATTTATTACATTTCCTCTATGGGTTAACAGGGTTAAGTGCTTTATATATGTGATCTCTTATAAAATCTTCAGAAAACTATGCTAGGTAGATATTAGCCTTACCGTTTCACATAGGAGGAAACTGAGGAAAGAGTAATATACCCAGTTAGCTATGGAACTGTGTAGTCTGATTCCACACCCACAGTCCTTCTAATATTATGCAGTTGCCTGTGTGGCTGTTCCAGACTCTTCTGTTGTGTATGACTTGTAATTTAAACATTCTCTTTATGGGCCTTTCAGAACTTTAAAGGGCATAAAAATTCACCTACAGTGAGTCAAGAAGCCTATCTGTCAACAATAAGACATTACTCAAGACAGATAGATACCCCTGGAACTGGTATCAGAAGCAAATCAAGTGGAGTGATGTGGCTTCCTTTGAACAGGACCATTATTGAGCATGGAAGTGCTGTGTGGTGAGAGCTATAAAGGCTGGTTAAGTCATATACAAATAAAAATCAGATATGACAGTAACAGAACAGGAAGCCCTGTTTCCTCTTTTGCACAGTTGCTGTTTGTTCAGAGAGATGAGTCCTAATGTATTATAATCCAGGGTTGTCACATTGTCTGAAGCAACTCTAAATTTTACATTATCAACTTGGATGCATGAAACAAAACTTTCGTTACAAGATAAATTAACATAGCTCTTTTGTTCTGTAGTGGGACAAAACCCGAAAAACTCTTAACTTCCTGTTTCAGGGTAATTTATTTTAAAATTCAGTCTGCCTGAATGATTCTCTTTCTACTTATTTTTCTTCCATTTATCTGACATAATCACTTTCTGAGCCTCTACTATGAGGATGTGAATTCCTGATGTATTCTGGCTCTTAATTCTCAGCTGTCCTTTGAACTCCTTCTTAGGGGAAGCTTGGGAGCTTTTCGAAGTCTCTTCGAAGACCTGAGATGAGTTGGTTCTGCTATGCTGTGCCCCTATTCTGAACCCATTGCTGTCTACACATGTCGCTGCAAGGCATCCTTGAAGGCCATCTCCTCTCTGAGTTCTAGGCAGGAAGTGTGGGGCAAGTCCTTTCTACATTCAGATCCCCAAGCCTATTTTATACACCCCATCAGTGGGTCAAACCTGCAGGAAGAGAAAGCCAGGAAGCAGAGGCCAGCATTAGCATCTACTGTCTTCCTCTCCATTCCCAATCCTCTCTAGAAAATGTGCTGATTTCTCTGTGTACAGGGAGGAAACAACTCTCAAACAGATTTCTCCTTGTCCTGCCTCACTGTATAAATTGTTGGCTTCAAGGCCATCAGAAATTTTCTCAAGAATCTGGCTCTAATAATTAAAATCTAAGTCTTTTAAACTTGTGTTTTCGCTTCTATAGCTTTACGAAAATATCATTCAGAGATTCAATAATTTTCTTGTTCTAGGTGTTGTCTACATTGCAAAAATGGCAGAGCATATAGGCAGTTATTCCTGCATCTCATTTGTTGGTGTATTGGTTTTAGGATACACTGGATAGCAAGGAGCAGAAGACTTAACTCACAGTAGATGAAACCACAAAACCATGTATTGTTTATCCCACAAAGAACTGAAGCTGGGTAGTATCAGGGTGGGTTTGGTAGCTCAACAAGTCCCCAGGACACCCAGACTCCTTTCATCCTCCTCTACGCTATTTTTATCATGTTGCCAGTATCTTCCTTCATGATCACAAGATGGCTGCCAGATCCCTAATCATCATATCTTCAATGCCAAGCCAAATCAGATAGCAAGGATGGTAATGGGTTTTAAAAAAGGCGGGGAGGAGGCTGGGTGCAATGGCTCACGCCCATAATCCCAGCAGTTTGGGAGGCCAAGATGGGCGGATCACTTGAGGTTAGGAGGAGTTCGAGACCAGCCTGGCCAACATGGTGAAACCTTGTCTCTACTAAAAATACGAAAATTAACCGGGCATGGGGGTAGGGTGCCTGTAATCCCAGCTACTCGGGGGCTGAGGCAGAAGAATCACTTGAACCCAGGAGGCAGAGGTTGCAGTGAGCCAAGGTCGTGCCACTGCCCTCCAGCCTGAGTGACAGAGCGAGACTCTGTCTCAAACAAAAAACAAAAATCAACAACAAAAAAATAGGGTGGAGGGCAGGAGAGGATGATGGTGCTAGAGGAAGACATTCTTCATCTGTTTCTCTGTTCAGAGAGGAAAATATTTTCATGATGTTTATGAAGATGATGGCAATTATCTCTTTACATCTTATTGGCAAGAACTAGGTTATACAGCAACTGCTGGCCTTATGAAAGGGAGCTTGAAAAATAAGTGCCTGGCTTTTCAAGTCTTTGCAATGGGACACAGAAAGGAAGAAATGTGTTGAAAATGACTGTAGAGTAGCTGAGTTGGGTAACAGCTGATGATGGCTACAAGGAAACACAGGAGAGAAGCAACTTCTTGATATTGCATCAACATGTTGTTCTTTATGTCAGACCTGGGTGCACTCCCCACTCTCTGTGCCTGCTACCTGTCCCCACATTCACTGTTGGATTATGGCACTGAGACCCACTATGTCTTACTATACCTTAGAGTTTTTCTCAAGGTAGTGCCATGAGAAGTTGATCAGATTGGCTTAAAAGGTAAAATCTAGATTCCATTTTGGAAATTATTAAGAAAAATAATACATATTTTGGCTTAGTATCACTTTAAATATGAATCTCCAACCTATTTCTTAAAAATTATACTTTAAGTTCTGGGATATATATGCAGAACATGCAAGTTTGTTACATAGGTATACACGTGCCATGTTGATTAGCTGCACCCATCCACCTGTCATCTACATTAGGTATTTCTTGAATGCTATCTCTCCCCTAGCTTCCAACACCCCGGCAGGCCATGGTGTGTGATATCCTCCCTGTGTTCATGTGTTCTCATTGTTGAACTCCCACTTATGAGTGAGAACATGTGGTGTTTGGTTTTCTCTTCCTGTGTTAATTTGCTGAGAATGATGGTTTCCAGCTTCATTCATGTCCCTGCGAAGGACATGAACCCATCCTTTTTTATAGCTGCATAGTATTCCATGGTGTGTATGTGCCACATTTGCTTTATCCAGTCTGTCACTGATGGGCATTTGGGTTGGTTCTGAGTGTTTGCTATTGTGAATAGTGCTACAGTAAACATACATATGCATGCGTCTTTATAGTAGAATGATTTATAATCCTTTGGGTATATACCCAGTAATGGGATTGCTGGGTCAAATGGTATTTCTTGTTCTAGATCCTTGAGGAATCGCCACACTGTCTTCCACAATGGTTGAACTAATTTACACTCCCACCAACAGTGTAAAAGCTTTCCTATTTCTCCACATCCTCTCCAGCATCTGTTGTTTCCTGACTTTTTGATAATTGCCATTCTAACTGGCCTAAGATAGTATCACATTGCGGTTTTGATCTGCATTTCTCTAATCACCAGTGATGATGAGCTTTTTTACATATGTTTGTTGGCCGCATAAATGTCTTCTTTTGAGAAGTGTCTGTTCATATCCTTCACCCACTTTTTGAAGGGATTGTTTTTTTCTTGTAAATTTATTTAAGTTCTTTGTAGATTCTGGATATTAGCCCTTTTCCAGATGAATAGTTTGCAAAAATTTTCTCCCATTCTGTAGGTTGCCTGTTTAGTCTGATGATAGTTTCCTTTGCTATGCAGAAGCTCTTTAGTTTAACTAGATCCCATTGTCAATTTTGGCTTTTGTTGAGATTGTTGTGTTTTAGTCATGAAGTCTTTGCCCATGCCTATGTCCTGAATAGTATTGCTCATGTTTTCTTCTAGGGTTTTTATGGCTTTAGGTCTTACATTTAAGCCTTCAATTCATCTTGACTTAATTTCTGTATAAGGTGTAAGGAAGGGGTCCGCTTTCTATTCTTTGCATATGGCTAGCCAGTTTTCCCAATACCATTTATTAAATAGGGAATCCTTTCCTCATTGCTTGTTTTTGTCAGGTTTGTCAAAGATCAGATGATTGTAGATATGTGTCATTATTTCTGAGGCCTCTGTTCTGTTCCATTGGTCTATATATCTGTTTTGGTACCAGTACCATGCTCTTTTGGTTACTGTAGCCTTGTAGTATAGTTTGAAGTCAAGTAGTGTGATGCCTCCAGCTTTGTTCTTTTTGCTTAGGATTGTCTTGGCTATACAGCCTCATTTTTGGTTTCATATAAAATTTAAAGTAGTTTTTTCTAATTCTGTGAAGAAAGTCAATGGTAGCTTGATGGTAATAGCATTGAATCTCTAAATTACTTTGGGCAGTATGGCCATTTTCACGATATAGATTCTTTCTATCCATGAGCGTGGAATATTTTTCCATGTGTCTGTGTCCTCTTTTATTTCCTTGAACAGTGGTTTGTAGTTCTTGAAGAGATCCTTCACATCCCTTGTAAGTAAGTTGTATCCCTAGGTATTTTATTCTTTTTGTAGCAATTGTGAATGGGAGTTCACTCATAATCTGACTCTCTGTTTTTCTGTTATGGTGTATAGGAATGCTTTTGATTTTGCACATTGATTTTGTATCCTGAGACTTTGCTGAAGTTGCTTATCATCTTAAGGAGATTTTGGGCTGAGACAATGGGGTTTTCTAGATATACAGTCATGTCATCTGTCAACAGAGACAATTGGACTTTCTGTCTTTCTTTTTGAATACGCTTTATTTCTTTCTCTTGCCTGATTGCCCTGGCCAGAACTTCCAATACTGTGTTGGATAGGAGTGGAGAGAGAGGGCATCCTTGTCTTGTGCCAGTTTTCAAAGGGAATGCTTCCAGCTTTTGCCCATTTATTATGATACTGGTTGTGGGTTTGTCATAAATGGCTCTTATTATTTTGAGATATGTTCCATCAATACCTAGTTTATTAGAGTTTTTAGCATGAAGGGGTGTTGAATTTTATCTAAGGCCTTGTCTGCATCTATTGAGATAATCATGTGGCTTTTGTCATTGGGTCTGTTTATGTGATGGATTACATTTATTGATATGCATATGTTGAACTAGCCTTGCATCCCAGGTATGAAGCCAACTTGATCATGGTGGATAAGCTTTTTGATATGCTGCTGGATTCAGTTTGCCAGTATCTTACTGAGGATTTTCACATTGATGTTCTTCAGGGATATTGGTCTGAAATTTTCTTTTTTTGTTGTGTCCCTGCCAGGTTTTAGTATCAGGATGATGCTGGCTCATAAAATGAGTTAGGGAGGAGTCCCTCTTTTTCTGTTGTTTGGAATAGTTTCAGAAGGAATGGTACCATCCCCCCTTTCTACCTCTGGTACAATTCGGCAGTGATTCCATCTGGTCCTGCGGTATTTTTTGGTTGCTAGGCTATTAATTACTGCCTCAATTTCAGAACTTGTTACTGGTCTATTCAGTGATCAACTTCCTCCTGGATTAGTCTTGGGAGTGTGTATGTGTCCAGGAATTTATCCATTTCTTCTAGGTTTTGTAGTTTATTTGCATAGAGATGTTTATAGTATTCTCTGATGGTGGTTTGTTTTTCTGTGGGATCAGTGATGATATCCCTTTATCATTTTTTATTGAGTCTATTTGATTTTCCTCTATTTTCTTCTTTATTAGTCTGGCTAGTGGTCTATTTTGTTAATCTTTTCAAAAAACCAGCTTCTGGATTCGTTGATATTTTCAAGGGCTTTACGTGTCTTTATCTCCTTCAGTTCTGCTCTGATCTTAGTTATTTCTTGTCTTCTGCTAGTTTTTGAATTTGTTTGCCCTTGCTTCTCTAGTTCTTTTAATTCTGATGTTAAGGTATTGATTTTCGATCTTTTCTGCTTTCTCCTGTGGGCATTTAGTGCTATAAATTTCCCTCTAAATGCTGATTTCGCTCTGTCCCAGAGATTCTGGCACCTTCTGTCTTTGTTCTCATTGGTTTCAAATAACTTATTTCTTTCTGCCTTAATTTTGTTATCTACCCAGTAGTCATTCAGGGGCAGGTTGTTCAGTTCCTTGCGGTTGTGCAGTTTTGAGTGAGTTTCTTAATCCTGAGTTCTAATTTGATTGTACTGTAGTCTGAGAGAATGTTTGTTATGATTTCCATTCTTTTGCATTTGCTGAGGAGTGTTTCACTTCCAACTATGTGGTCAATTTTAGAATACGTGCAATGAGGTGCTGAGAGGAAGGTCTATTCTGTTGATTTGGGGTGGAGATGTCTATTAGGTCTGCTCAGTCCAGAGCTGGGTTCAAGTCCTGAATATCTTTGTTAATTTTCTGTCTCGTTGATCTGTCTAATATCGACAGTGGGGTGTTAAAGTCTCCCACTATTATTGTGTGGGAGTCTAAGTCTCTTTGTATTTCTCTAAGAACTTGCTTTATGAATCTGGGTTCTCCTGTATGGGGTGCATATATATTTAGGATAGTTAGCTCTTCTTGTTGCGTTGATCCCTTTACCATTATGTAATGGCCTTCTTTGTCTTTTTTGATATTCGTTGGTTTAAAGTCCGTTTTATCAGAGACTAGAATTGCAACCCCTGCTTTTTTTTTCTTTCCATTTACTTGATAAATTCTCCTCCATCCCTTTATTTTGAGCCTATGTGTGTCTTTGTCCATGAGATGGGTCTCCTGAATACAGCACACCAATAGTTCTTGACTGTTTATCCAATTTGCCAGCCTGTGTCTTTTAATTGGGGCATTTAGCTTGTTTACATTTAAGGTTAATATTGTTAGTGTGAATTCGATCCTCTCATTTTGATGCTAGCTGGTTATTTTTCTCATTAGTTGATGCAGTTTCTTCATAGTGTCGATGGTTTTTACAATTTGGTATGTTTTTGCCGTGGCTGGTATGGGTTTTCCTTTTCATATTTAGTGCTTCCTTCTGGAGCTCTTTGAAGGCAGGCCTGGGGGTGACAAAATTTCTCAATATTTGCTTGTCTGTAAAGGATGTTATTTCTCCCTCACTTATGAAGCCTAGTTTGGCTGGATATGAAGTTCTGGGTTGAAAATTCTTTTCTTTAAGAATGTTGAATATTGTCCCCTACTCTTTTCTGGCTTGTAGGGTTTCTGCAGAGAGATCTGCTGTTAGTTTGATGGGTTTCCCTTTGTGGGTAACCCGACCTTCCTCTCTGGCTGCCCTTAACGTTTTTTCCTTCATTTCAACCTTGGCGAATCTGACGATTATGTGTCTTGGAGTTGCTCTTCTCAAGGAGTATCTTTGTGGTGTTCCCTGTAGTTCCTGAATTTGAATGTTGGCCTGTCTTGCTAGGTTGGGGAAGTTCTCTTGGATAATATCCTGAAGAGTGTTTTCCAACTTGGTTCCATTCTCCCCATCACTTTCAGGTACACCCATCAAATGTAGGTTTGGTCTTTTCACATAGTTCCATATTTCTCAGAGGATTTGTTCATTTCTTTTCATTCATTTTTCTCTAATCGTGTCTTCATGCTTTATTTCATTAAGTTGATCTTCAGTGTCTGATATCCTTTCTTCCACTTGATCGATTTGGTTATTGATACTTGTGTATGCTTCAGGAAGTTTTCATGCTGTGTTTTTCAGCTCCATCAGGTCATTTATGTTCTTCCCCAACCTGGTTATTCTAGTTAGCAATTCCTCTAACCATTTTTTCAAGGTTCTTAACTTCCTTGCACAGGGTTAGAACATGCTCCTTTAGCTTGGAGGAGTCTGTTATTACCTACCTTGTGAAGTCTTCTTCTGTCAGTTCATCAAACTCATTCTCTATCCAGTTTTGTTCCCTTGCTGGTGAGGAGTTGTGATCCTTTGGAGGAGAAGAGGTATTCTGGTGTTTGGAATTTTCAGCTTTTTTGTGCTGGATTTTCCTCATCTTCGTGGATTTATCTACCTTCTTTGATGTTGGTGACCTTTGGATGGGGTATCTGAGTGGACATCCTTTTTGTTGATGTTGATACTACTATTCCTTTCTGTTTGTTAGTTTTCCTTCTAACTGGCCCCTCTGCTGCAGGTCTGCTGGAGTTTGCTGTAGGCCCACTCCCGACCCTGTTTGCCTGGGTATCACTAGCGGAGGCTGCAGAACAGCAAAGATTGCTACCTGTTCCTTCTTCTGGTAGCTTTTTCCCAGAGGGGCACCCGCCAGATGCCAGCCAGAGCTCTCCTGTATGAGGTGTCTGGAGACCCCTGCTGGGAGGTGTCTCCCAGTCAGGAGGCACAGAGGTCAGGGACCCACTTGAGGAGGCATTCTGTCCCTTAGCAGAGCTCAAGCACTGTGCTGGGAGATCTGCTGCTCTCTTCAGAGTTGCCAGGCAGGAACGTTTAAGTCTGCTGAAGCTGCACCCACAGCTGCCCCTTGTCCCAGGGAGATGGGAGTTTTATCTATAAGCCCCTTACTGGGGCTGCCACTGTCCTGCCCAGAGAGGAGGAATCTAGAGAGCCCCAATCTACTTTTTAATAACTAAATGCCTTTGGAAAATTGGGTCTCTCAACTTTGATTCCTTCCTAAGTAAAATAAATCTGACTTAGTGAAGACTAAATACTAACACGCATTTAGAGCAGCTGGAACATTGTAGGTGCTCAGTCAATGTGAGGATACACATCAAATGATGGGACTGGTTGGTGTGCTCCCAGAATTGAGAGGCAAGGACCCCTCAAAGATGGTGGAAAAAGGCAAAACTCAGAAGTGCTTTTCATTTTGTATGCACTTTGGGGAATGGGTAAGGTTAATAGAGAAAGTCAAGATGGCATGCTGGATATAAGAATAACTACAGAAGCATGGTAGAGACAAGAATTTGAAAGTAAAAGTAGAAGAGTGTAATTTCAGACTGTTAGTAGAGGGAGATGAAACTCAAAAACTAAGTAGTTGACTGTTTGTAAAGGGTTCTGAGCGACAGGCTAAGGAATCTGAACTTAAATTCTGTAGGAAAAATAAAGGCATTGAAGAAATTTTCTCAAGAAATTGGTGTGATACCATCTCAATTCACTTGAGAGAAATTCTTCTTTCCTTTATCGTAATATTTAAAGACAGAATTTTAGTTGATAGTTTAAAAATTGCTAGAAAAAATATCGATGGTTAAAAAAATAAATGTTGACCTGCTTGTTCTCCAGAGTAATGTTTTACCTTCAGTCAAGGTATTGATAATGTTGGTTTATAAAGTTTAGATAGTGAAATGACACAAAGGCAGAAACTAATTATTACATATGTACGTGATGAAACAGGGCTTCATTCTATAAAGGATTGGGTTTATTTATTTGCTGTAATCATTTGGACATAGCATTTGATATTGAAATTGACCTATAGATGGAGGACTCTGGAAGCAGATTTACTGGTTACGATCTCAGTTCTGTTACTCTTTGTTCTGTGATTTTAGGTCGTTACTTAACCATTTGTGCCTCAGTTTCTCAACGTGTAAGCTGGAGATAAGCATAGCACTCAGCTTTACAGATAAGGCACTTCAGAATTGACAGAGTGTGGCAGATAATAGGTGCTCAATAAATGTTAACTTATTATTGGTAATTATTCAACTCAATTTGTAAATATTTTTTACTCCTAAAACGTTTCATTTAGTGATAGTCTCATTTGCAATGAGCCATGATGTCATCTACCTGGAGAAGAAGAAACTTGAATTTATGGAGTATGGCTCTGTACTCAGCAGTAGTCTCACAACAATTATTTGTTAAAAACTTATAGTATGTGGAGAGAGAACTGTGCCAGGTATTTTATACATGTTATTTATTATTTCTACCTTGCTGATGAGGAACCTGAGGCACAAAAAGGGTATACTTAAAGTCACATTCACCTAGCTAGTAAAGAGCGGAAATAGAGTTCCAATTGAGGTACATGCAATATGAAAACTCAAATTATTTCCACCTAGGACATCACGGAAAACATTGTGTGTTGAGGGTTAGCAGGTATGGGTTGTATTTTGAGTAGCAATCCTTAACAACAATGTAATTTATAAAAATGAATATAGTATTATTGCCCTGCCTGTTGCAGAGTTGATGTGAAAATTAAATGAGGTAATCAGTGTGAAAGTACTGTGAAAGCACAATAGTGCAAGAAAATTGAATGGCATTTAAGTAAATAAACGATATCATCTTTATCATAGTCAATAAATATATGTAGTAGATTGGAAAATTTCAGAGAAAATTGGGAACCTCATGTGACCTTGTACCAGGCGTTTCTAGCCTTGGCTTCACAGTATTCCTTGGAAAGTTAAAAATGGAAGAATTAATGTAGAGCATAGATCAGGACATGGAAGGAATTGCGTGGAAAGTAGGACAGGCAGGACTTTTGAAAGAAACACACATCATTATCTTAGAATGCCAGTTACCCATAATTTGGATGAAATGGATTTTCTCTACACAGCTGACATCTGATTATCCACATAAATTAAAACCTCAAGTGAAAAAAATTAACTTTATTTTGTGACTGAAAAGATGGAATATGTCTTAAAAGGCAACACATGCCAAGGATTAATTTGAGCTGCTTGGAATATTTTGAAAAATTAGAAATGTATAAACACAGAACATTTTTATATATTCATTTTAAAGACCATATGTTGCCTGGATAAGAATGTATTAATCTCCTCATTGTTTTTCAGTGATTTGCTTGTAATGGGACTTTAGTCCTTAACAATTTATGATCATTTTCTAGATTCGTATCACCTCAAGTTTCTCATTATAATTTTAATATCTTTTAGAAGAGAATAAGTTAAATAGTACATATGTATTTAGCATCTATTTGAAAATATTTCAGAGTTCAAAGGCACCTTACGCTCTTATAATATATTGAAACCATAGAGTCCTGTTTATGTTGGAGTTGTGTGCTCTGATCTCTAGCAATCTGCGAACTCTGGAACAGAGAGGGTTGTAGGTAGCAGAATGGCCCCTTCACATACATGGAAATATTTCTGGTCATACATTCACTATGCTGACATATTAATAGAGGATGCATATAGAAAGATGTATTTTTTCCAGTTTGTAACTCCAGTTTTTTTGTTTTTTGTTTTTTTGTTTTTTGTTTTTTTTTTTTTGGAATCTCACAAATGAGCCAGATGGCAAATGAGGTCTCCAGTCAGGTGTAGAATTTAAAAGAGAAAAGAGAATGGGATGACATTTTGGAGATAGATTATCCACTTTTCTTCAAAGTAGCTTATGGCCAAGAAAATGTCAACAAAGGAACAATTTACATCATTCATGATTTAAAAAATAGGAACAGTAATAGTTGTATTTTCTTCATCTATGTTAGGCTTTTTGAAATAAAATAAGTGCTTAATCAAACCTTTAAATACACTACCAGAAAGATGACCAGTCCACAGATAGTTTAAATTCTGTTAGTACAAAGATTGCAATTATAGGATCACCAGTCTCTCTGGCTTCAGGACTAAGGGGCCCTTGACGTGGAATGCCTCAGACTGACAAAGAACCATTCATTATAATGACTCACGGGACAACCAAGTAAACGATGTGGGCTTGTTTTATTTACGGTTTTCTAGAGGGACAGAACTAGTAGGATAAACGTATATATAAAGGGATTTTATTAAGGAGTATTGACTCATACGATCATATAGTCCCACAATGGGCTGTCTGCAAGCTGAGGAGCAAGGAAGCCAGTCTAAGTCCCAAAGCTGAAGAACTTGGAGTCTGATGTTTGAGGGCAGAAAACATCCAGCATGGGAGAAAGATGTAGGCAAGAAGACTAAACCAGTCTCATTTTTTCATGTTCTTCTGCCTGCTTTTATTCTGGCTGCACTGGCAGCTGATTAAACTGTGCCCACCCAGATTGAGGGTGGGTCTGCCTTTCCCACTCCACTGACTCAAATGTTAAACTCTTTTGGCAACACCCTCACAGACACACCTAGGAATAATACTTTGCACCCTTCAATCCAATCAAGTTGGAGTGCAGTGGCGCGATCTCGGCTCACTGCAAGCTCCGCCTCCCAGGTTCACGCCATTCTCTTGCCTCAGCCTCCCGAATAGCTGCGACTACAGGCGCCCGCCACCTCGCCCGGCTAGTTTTTTGTATATATTTTTTAGTAGAGACGGGGTTTCACTGTGTTAGCCAGGATGGTCTCGATCTCCTGACCTCGTGATCCGCCCGCCTTGGCCTCCCAAAGTGCTGGGATTACAGGCGTGAGCCACTGCGCCCGGCCTAATCAGCTTAGACTTTTGCAATTATTCCTTACATGTTTGCAATAATTTATTAGATGCTTGCAGTAATGCCCTTCAGTGTTTGAGCCTGCATTTCAATCTCCTTTCAGTTCTTCAATTTTTATCTCTGGCAAAGAGAAAGAATGGCAAATAAGAACAATCTGTTTTACAGAGTTGTTAGAAAGATATGCTTTTTTTCTGAGATCTTATGAATTAGGGGAAGGAAAACAAGATGTCAACTCAATGCATGATTATGAGAAAACAAAGTAGTCATATTATTACAACTTTGCATATGTGTAATACATTTAAAAGTTCCCTCAAGGGTTACAGAAGGAAGGAATAAGTCACTATCGTTGTGCTCAGAGAATCTAAGGTATCATGAGCATAGGAATTAATTTGCGAACCATATAGAACATATTTAAATGCAAAAAAAAATATGCTCATGTAGCAACTGTGAATTCCATATGAGAGCCAAAACTCTTTTAAGGGTTTTACATACATTATTTTATTTTATCCTAATACCAATGCTATGAGGTAGATATTGGAAGAAAATTTATGACCAGGGAGATTAAATAATTTGTTCAAGGACAAATGGAGGATTTATTTATTCAAGGATAAATAGTAAATGGAGAGTCAGGATTCAAACCCAATTGTCTGACATTAAAGATCCTGTTATGAACAATGCTCTAGAAGGATGGAGAATTTGCAGAGATGTTGCCTTCTTCCTTGTGATTATTGCCCTTCTCTTTTCTTGCATTTTTCTATTGGCCTGTAAGCTTGATGAGGTTGGTGATTGCATCTGTCATATTTTCAACTGCATCTCAGCACTAAGAACAGTACTTGCTATATAGTAGGCCCTTGATTGTATTTGTTGAATGAGTGAATGAAATGATGAATGAATATCTTGGTTTCCTTGATGACTTTGAATTGAAAGTGTTTCAGAAGGGCTGGACTCTGAATATGAAAAAGACTTAAGAATTCTTTAACCAATTAGTTTCATGTATATTTTCCTTCTATATATGCACAAAATGATACATGATTAAAACTTATGTCTAAATAAATTTAAAACAGCTCTTTAAATGGGTGTAAAAATTTCCTGAGTCATAAGGAAACTTTATGTGTGATTTAATTAGCGGTGTTTTTCAATTTCTTAGTGGTACAAACAACAACTGTGTCTCTTTTGATTGATTGATTTGTAGAGTTTGTAGAGTCTGTGACTTACCCACACAGTAGCCAGGATAATTCTTTTTTAAGTTTAAATCGACTTTGTTCTGTGTCCTATTCGTCCCTTCCGGGTGGCTTCTCATTTCACTTACAGAGGCATTGCAAAGTTTTTCACATGACTCAGACGGCCCCATATGACCTTTTCCCTCTCTGATCTCAGCCCCCTTCTGACCCCAGGCCAGCTTCCTGCCAGTGTCACTGGCCCTTTGCTTTTCTCCTCAACGTGCCACACAGCTTTTGCTTCACCCTTTTGCACTTGCTCTTCCCTTGACCTGCAACTGCTGTTTTCATAGATGTTCCTAAGACTCTTATTGTGATCTCTGCTCAACTGTCATTTTTTCAGATTCTTTCCCTGATCACTCTATACTCCTCCATCTCTGTCACTCTGCCTTCTCATATGCTGTGTTATTCTCTATAGGGCTCTTTATTCCATGACCTCCTATGATGTATTTATTTGTGTATTGTCTGCCTCTCTCCTGCCTCTCCCCTTCTCCTTCCACTAGAAGGTGGGCTCCATCAGATCAGGGACTGGTTTTGCTCTCTGCTGTGTCACCAGTGTCTAGAACAATACCAAACACAGAGGGTTATTAATAACCACTTGTTGAATGAGTTGATGAATGGGTAAATAGATGGATGGATAGGCCTCTCTAAGACCAGCACTGGTCTTGTGGGAAAACATGATACAAAGGTAGACTACTATGGGGCACTTTATCACTGGAAAGGAATATAATTTAAAAGGCCAGAGGGTGAATATACACACTTTGTACCTGAGCAAGAACTTTCAGGGTCAAAATTCAAGAATCCGAACTTGTTATCTGGTTCAGTGGGAACTGGTAATAGAAAATGAGGAAATAAAACTACCTAAGCTGCATGGTCAGCTGGATTGTCAGACAGCTGAATAAATATGGATTGAGAATTTTTCAGCATCAGAATGCATAAAGCTTGTTTCCCTTGAGCACTGGCTGAATTGGGTCACAGTGACCTGTGTTACTATATTACTAATTACGGTAAACAACCCCCACAGTTTTTATTCCAAGCCTATTCTACCCCTATTTGGTCTCCAGTTTTCCTCTTAGTCTTGGAAATAGTCACAGAGTTCTATTATTTCCAGACACTGTGGACAGGAGCTGTGTGTCAGGGACTTTTGCTAACATTTCTCAGCTTCAGACCACCCTTATGCATCCAGCATTCAAAGCCAGGGCTAACCATCCCCTGAACCCCATTCCAGTTTTGTGAGAGGGCTCCTCACTAGGCTCTGCCACTAGGGAATTCCAGAGGGAGGATGCGTGAAAGAGGGAGAGAGGACTTGCTGCTTCATGTCTTTTCCTGGTCACCTTAGCAACACCACAGCAGTGGTTGTTCACCCTGGCAGTGGCAGTACATTCTAGGAGCAGTGGTTCTCCATTTTGCCTTGAGAGCTTGCCTCCTGGTATCCTTCAGGGATGGTAGCTCTGGCATGGGGCTGCAGGGGGCTGCTGCTCAGAAGTCTGAGTGCCAGCTCCACAGAAGGCTCCTACAGGTCCCTGAAGAATCATCCCAGCACCAATCAGGCAGCAAATGCCTTCCAGGAGGTCTCCATCCCAGTTCCTTGGGACCCCTTCTCTAAGCATCTAAGTTTTAATAATTGCAGTCCCTTCTCTTTGCCCTTCCAACTCAAGGAGGTAGTTGCATCTTCCTGCAGTTACCACCTCTATACTACCTCAGCGTCTGATGTTTGCACTTTCAGTTCTCTAATACCTGATTAACTATTCTTCAAATTAAATTCTCTCTGTAAAAATAACTGGTGTGGTCATTGCCTCCTGACTGGATACTGACCAAAACCAGCCGAGAAAAGGAGAACTGGCTGATTGATAGAGAAGTAAGTGTTTCTTTTGTTTTCATTTCAAGTTGGCATCAGAATCTTCCTTCCAAACAAGGTCTACCCTCTGATACAACTCAAATACCATGGACAGTGTGTCAAGAGGGAAACAGGCAAAAATTAAAAATAAATGGATACAGAATACCTGTTAGAAAACAAATGATATTGGACAATGAAAACCATAAAATAGAACTGTTTTATGGTTTTCAAAAAGAAAATTATGGAATTTTCATTATTCAGAATTATGGAAGTTAACATTATTTTAAAAAGAAGCAATGTGAAGGGAATTCTTAAAGGAGATGATTCAAAATGAATTATTGAAAGAGATAAAAAGGATTCAGATGTAATATGCCTTCTATTTCAATTGTACATGAGAGTAGAAAAGGGTAAGCAGAAGTCAAATTATATTGAACGTTTTGTCTGATGGGCACCATCATTAGATTCAGTTGTGTATTTCATGTTGGTAGACACATTTAAGCTTTCTCCTCTAAAATAAAGGCTCTAAAAATGATAAAGATAGCTCATCTTCATATCCTGTATTCAAGGAGCCGGCAAGCAAATTGCTCTTTCCTTAAACACGGAAACACAATTATTTTTTATTACTTTAAGTCACTAGTGATACATATTTCTTTTAGAATAATCAGGAGATTCAGGTAAGTAAAAAATACTACCATATAGATAATATTAACATGAATGTCTTGGTTTATATTCTCTAGACATTTTTATGTGCTTATATATTTATGTATATGCCTATTTGGGTAATATAAATGGGTATAACCTTTTTCTTTCCTGAAAGTATATCATGAATATGTTCTGCTCATCAGTAAGTATCACCCACTAGCCCTGCCAGCTTAGTGCTTGTTTTCTCTCAGGTTCATTCCCCACACTTTCCTGCCCTGTTCTGACTCACAGGTAACTATGTTTTCCAGACTCCCTTGCCTCTAATTTCCAGGCAGGTTCACCAATGGGAGAAGCTGGTGGAAGACTGGAAAGGATAAGGCAGCATATTTCCCTGCCTTCCTCTTTGCTTTGAGTGTTACTTTTGACAGCAACTGAGCCTCTTCGTTGACTCCAGAGAGAAGGACACTTCTTTTCTCTTTGGCCTCTTTTCTCTAAGGTCTCTGAGACCTTACTTAGGTACCTAATGGGACCCCAGCTCCCACAGAAGGGCCTGAACTTCTAGGTTCAGTAACACTACTCCTTCCTGTCATCAGTCCCAGCTCAGGGGTATTGGCAGCTTCCCACTGTTCTAATCTCTGCTTTGTCTCCTCATCCCCTGTTTGGCTTCTTGGTTCTTCTGTCACTTGCATAACCAATTCCCTGACAGGACTGTGACTGACAATGACCCTGCTGCTGAAATGATTTCCATTTTATGAATATGCCCTAATATATTCAAAATGGCTTCCTTATTCAATATTTGGAATGTTTCCATTTCAAGCCATTATAAACAAAGCTACAGTAAACATCTTTGTCCATTAGTCTAATTGCCTGTTATTGATAGTTTCCTAAAGATGAAATTGCTCTGTCACAGGGCACATCTTTGACTTTTTTTAAGTCAAAATTTTCCCACTTTTTCTCAGTATAGGTTAAAATATTTTAAATACTTACCAAAAGTGAGAAATAATAATGAGGAGGATGACAATGATAAAATGATAACAACTAACATTTTACGAGTCCTTACTGTGTGCCATCCTTTCTTCTAATGTAACTATGTGATCAACATGTGTTAGTCCATGTTAGGATAGCATGTTTTCTTGGTCCAGATTTATGTAAGAAAAAAAATATTTTCTCTAATTACATGTGAATGGGGCTTGTAGGAGACACTTAAATGAAAACAGAATTCATTGACATTTTGATTGAAATGATTTTAATTTATAGGCTAATTGGAGAACAACCAAAATCTTTATGATGGTGTTTTAGTCAGGTTGCGCTACTATAGCAATGTATCACAGACTACTAGGTGGCTTAAACAACAGACAATTATTCTCTCACAGTTTTGGAACTGGTAATCCATGATAAGGTGACAAATTCAGTTTTTGGCGAGGGCTGTCTTATTGGCTTGTAGCTGGCCACTTTCTCACCGTGTTCTCACATGACCATTCTTCCTTGTGTGTACGTGGAAAAGAGTTAGTGAGCTCTCTGGTGTCTCGTTTTATGAGGACACTAATTCTATTAGAATTTCATTTACCACCCAGAGTAATTTTGAAAGCTCTAACCCCCAATATGGCTCTATTATCCCCATATAGAGCCATATTGGGGTTAGAGCTTGCTACATAGGAATTTTGGGAGGATACAAACATTCAGGCCATAACACATAGAGACTTTCAATCCAATACATCTTGTTTCTCCAATGTTATTCATGTTTTCTTGTTGGGTATTTCAGGAAGGTCTTCTGGTATTTTTTGCATTATGTTTCTTATAAATAACTTCACTAATATATAATATATTTAAGGATGATCGATTGAATTTTGCTTAGTTATTGCTAATATATTGTTGTATACTGTTTTTTAATTAAACAACTTACTGAATTCATTTATCAGCTCTAATAGTTATTTAGTTGGTTATTTGTATGTTTTATGGTATAAAATGACAGTATATGAAAATAATAGTAACTTTGCCTCCTCTTTTATAATATTTATACCTGTTAATTTTTAAATTTACTTTCTTGTTTTGCTTTTTGGTAGAAGCAAAGATCTTATTGCATTGGCCAAAATATCCATAGTATTATTGAATAATTTAGTTATAACAAACTATATTTTATCTATAGTAGAAGAGTCTCTAGTGTTTAATTCAAGTATGGTTGTTTTATCCTTTTATTGTTACTTTTCAAGTGTCGTTTTAGTATATTCTTTACAGTTTTTATTCTTTGATTCAGTTGTATGATGAATTAAATTAACCAATCCTTAAATACTGAATTATGCTTTTACTTATGAAGTGAATTTTACGTAATCATTGTGCCTGTTTTCCCATTTGTTCTGAGATCCATTTCATACTCTTCCCCTACTCTATTGGTTATCTCTGGAGGTAACCTTGCAAACCACATTTCTTAGGCTCCCTCACAAACAGGTTTTTGATTAAGTTTGGCTAGTGCATTTCTCATCATTTTGCCAAGTTCTCAGTGTTTTTTTTAATGTGAGGATGGAAGCTTCAGGGAGCTTTTACCTAAAGATGGAAGCTACATCTTAGGACATTTTCTTCTACTATTTTTTTTGACTATTGCTTTATCACTTTCTTTTTTATATGTTGCTTCTCCAATTACTATGACAGGTGAATGAGATCTCCTGACCCTTTTATCAGTGTTTTTTTTTTTTTCCAGTTTTTCAAATGTGTTAAAATATATATACAACATAAAATTTACCATTTAAATAGTTTTAGTAGATATACCGTTCAGTGGTATTAAATACATTCATAATGTTCTGCAACCATAACCACCATCCATTTCCATAAAATTTTCATTATGTAAAACAGAAACTTTATTTCCATTAAAAAATAACTCATTTCCCCCTTTCCTCCAAAGCCCAGCAACTACCATTCTACTTTCTGTATCTATGATTTTAACTACTTTAAGTACTTCATATAAGTAGAATCGTATAGTATTTATCTTTTTGTGACTGGCTTATTTTACTTAGCGTAATGCTTTCAAGCTTCATCCATGTTATAGTATTTGTCAGAATCTCCTTTCTATTTAAGGCTGAATAATATTATATTTTATTTATTACCATAGGTTGCTTATCCATCCATAAATGGATAAGCAACTTGCTTGAGTTGCTTTGATGTTTTGGCTATTGTGAACAATCCTGTTATAAACAAGGGTGTACAAATATCTCTTAGAGACCTTTACTTCAATTCTTTTGGATATATACCTAGGGGATAAATTGCTGTATCATGTGATAATTCTATTGTTAATTGAGGAGTGGCCATATTGTTTTCTACAGCAACTTTACCATTTTACATTCTCATCAACAGTGCTCAAGGGTCCAATTGCTCGAGATTCTTTCCTATTTTGCTATTTTCTATTTTTCTTGTTTTTTTTTTTTTATATATATAGTAGCCATCCTAACTGGTATGAGTTAGTATCTCATTGTAGTTTTGATTTGCATTTTCTAACGATTAGCTATATTGAACATCTTTTCATACGCTTATTGGTCATTTGTATATCTTTTATGAAGCAATGCCTATTTGAGCTATTTGCCCATTTTTAATCCGATTTTTTGTTTTTTTTGTTTTTGTGTTTTAAGAATTTTGTATATATCCTTGAATCCTAGATATCAATTCCTTATCAGATATATAATTTGCAAACATTTTCTTCCTTTCTGTGGATTGTCTTTTTGCATTTTTGATATTGTCTTTTTTGTTGTTGTTGTTGTTGAAACAGAGTCTCACTCTGTTGTCTAGGCTAAAGTGCAGTGGCACAATCTTGGCTAACTGCAACCTCTACCTCTCTGGCTCAAGGGGTTCTTTTGCCTCAGCCTCCCGAGTAGCTGGGATTACAGGCACTCACCACCATGCCCAGCTAATTTTTGTATTTTTAGTAGAGATAGGGTTTTGCCATGTTGGCCAGGCTGGTCTCAAACTTCTGACCTCAGGTGATCCGCCCACCTCAGTCATCCAAAGTGCTGGGATTACAGGCATGAGCCACTGCGCTTGGCCTGATAATGTCCTTTGATGCACAAAATTTTTAATTTTTTATGAAGTTCAGTATGTCTATGTTTTCTTTTGTTGCCTATGCCTTCAGTGTCAGATCCAAGAAATCATTGTCTAAACCAATGTCATGAAGATTTTGTCATGTTTTTCTGAAAATTGTATTGTTTTAAGTCTTACATTTGGGTTTTTGATCTATGTTGAATCAATTTTTGTATATGTTGTTAGTAAGGGTCCACTTTCATTTTTTTGCAGGTGGATATACACTGTTCCAAGCAGCATGTGTTGAAAAGACTTGTCTTTCCCCCATTAAATGGTCTTTACAGCTTTGTCAAAAATTGACCATATATGAGTGGATCATATATTTATTTCCAGGCTCTATCTTCTATTCCACTGGTCTATATATATGTCTGGCTGTTTGCCAGTACTACACTGTTTTAATTATTGTAGCTTTGTAGTAAATTTTGAAATCAGCTGGTTTTTTTTTTTTTTTTTTTCAAGATTGTTTTGATCATTTGAGATTACCTGAGGTGTCTGATAAATTTTAGGATGGAGTTTTACAATACTGTGAAAAATGTCATTGAGATTTTAACAGGGATTGCATTGAATCTTTAGATCACTTTGCCTAGTATTGGCTGCTAGTATTTCAATGAGGATTTTTGCAACAGCATCCAGAAGGGATATTGAATGTAGTTTCCTTTTCTGTCTAGTAGTGTCTTTGTCTGGCTATTGCATCCGAGAAACGCTAATCTCACAGAATAATTTAGGAAGTGTTCTCTCATTACTTTTCAGAAAAGTTTGAGAAGGATGGTATTAGTTCTTCCTTAAATGTTTGGTCAAATTCACCAAATCTCCTTACTAGTTATAAGTCTATTTAGATTTTCCATTTTTTCATGATTTATCTTGGTATGGCTTATGTTTCCAGGAATTTGTCCATTTCATTAGGTTATAGAATTTGTTGGTATATAATTTTTCATAGTACTACACTATAATCCTTTTTATTTCTGTAAAGTCAATAGTAATGTCCCACTTCCATTTCTCATTCTAGAAATTTGAGTCTTTTCTCTTCTTAGTCCATCCAGCTAATGATTTTTTAATTTTGTTGATCTTTTTGAATAACCAACTTTTGGTTTAATTGATTTTCCCTATTGTTTTCCTTTTCTCTATTTCATTTATCTCTGTTCTAATATTTACTTTGTCTTTCCTTCTACTAGTTTTTGTTTAACTTGCTCTTCTTTTTCCATTTTTTAAGTCATAAAGTTTGGTTGGTGATTTGAGATCATTCTTATTTTTTAGTGTGGGCATGTATAACTAAATATTCCCCTTAGCATAGTTTTCAGTATGTTCCATGCATTTTTGGCATATTATGTTTTTATTTTCATTTGTCTCTAAACATCTTCTAATTTCATTTGTAATTTATGCTTTGATTCATGGTTGATTAAGAGTGTGCTGTTTAATTTCCACAAATTTGTGCATTTTCCAGTTTTAATTATATTAATAATTTCTGACTTCATCCCATTGTCATCAGAGAAGATACTTAGTATTATGTCTGCCTTTTTCAATCTGCTGAGACTTTATCTGTGACCTAACATATAAATGTCCTATATGCCCTTGAGAAGAAATGTGTATTTTTTTTTCTTGGGTAGTGTTCTGTATTTGTCTGTTAAAACTAATTGGTTTATTGTGTTAAGTCCTCTGTTTTCTTACTTATCTTTCATCTGATTGTTCTATCAATTTTTGAGAGTACAGTAGTGAAACCTCCAACTATTATGGTAGAACCGTCTACTTTTCCCTTCGATTCTGTCAGTTTTTGCTTTATATATTTCTATGCTACAGTCTGTCATTAGGTGTATATAGGTTTATAATTATTAAATACTCTTGTTATATTGCCATATTGAGTCTTTTATAATGTCATTCTTTGTCTCTCATAATCTTTTAAAATTTAGACTATTTTGTCTAATATTAGTATAACCATCTCTTCTCTCTTTTGGTTGCTATTGGCATGAAATACAATATTTGATCCTTTCACTTTCAACTTATCTGTGCCTTTGGATGTAAAGTATCTCTTGTAGACAGCATATAGTTAGATCACGTGTTTCTTTAAAAATAATCCATTCTGCCAATCTCTGTTTTTTAAATGGAAAGCTTAATCCAGTTTTATTTAAAGTAATTACTAATAAGGAGGGATTTATTTCCATCATTTTGCTATTTTTTATGCTTAAAGGTTTTGGATGCTTGACTTTTCTGTTCCAGTGCTCTCTATGAAATATTGCACATATATGCAGAATTTTAAAACGATAATTTGTGGTTTCTCTTCAGAAGACATGAAGGTATAATGTTCAGAAATTCAGATTCTTTGTTTGGAGTCTATGGGCCTTTATAAGCATCAATGACTGGCTGCTAACATGTTGCTGACTGCTACTTTTCTTATACTTTTTGCTCTTTACTATTATTTGCTACGTATCTGCTATAACTCTCAAAACCTTTAATGACCTTGAAAGTTCTCCAGTAAAACTATATGATATTTGTACAACCTGTACTACCTTTCTGTTTAGAAAAATGAACCATGTCTGCATTGTTGCATGCTTATCCCTTGACATAAATGTCTTAATCAAAAAAACAAAAAAACTAGCTATTATAATTGCCTATGCATTTACCTTTATTACTATCTTTACTTCCTCATCTAGCGTTCAATTTTTTCTAATGTCATTTCATTTCACCTTGCAGGACTCCCTTAAGCACTACTTGCAGAACAATTCTACTGGTAACAAACTCCCTCAGCTTTTGTTTTTCTGGGAATGCCTTAATTTCTCCTTCACTTTTGAAAGACAATTTTGCCAGATATAGGATTCTTGGTTGACAGCTTTATTTGTTTGTTTGTTTGTTTTTAGTACTTTGAATATATTGGCCCACTGTCTTCTGTTTGCCAAAGTTTCTGATGACAAATATGCTGATGATATTATTGAGGATCCTTTGTAACCAGCTACTTCTCTCTTGCTGTCTCTAAGATTCTTTCTTTGTCTTTGTATTTTGAAAGTTTGATTACAATGTGTCTCAGTGTGAATATTTTTTTAGTTCATCTTACTTGAAGTTTGTTGAGCTTCTGGAATGTTTTATTTATGTCTTTATTCACTTTGGGGAAGTTTTCAGTCATTAGTTTTGCAAATATTCTCTCTGTTCCTTTCTTGTTCTTATGGGACCCCCACAATGCATATATTGGTCCACTTGATGATATCCCAGAGGACCCTAGGGTCTGTTCATTTTTCTTTAATCCTTTTGTTTTGTTTCTCATACTCAATAATTTTTATTGTTCTATCTTCAAATCCTCTCATTCTTTCTTCTACCTGCTCAAATCTGCATTTGAGTCTCTATGGTAGATTTTTCATTTCAGTTATTATACCTTTAAGCTTCAGAATTTCTCTTTGTTTTCTTTTTAAGTTTTGTCTTTATTAATGTTTGAACTTATTCATACCTTGTGTTCTTGACTTTCTCCACATCTTCCTTCAGTTATTTGAGAATCTTTAAGACATTTTTGTTAAAGCCTTTGTCTGGTAGATTTGTCATCATGTCATTTTTACGGACAGTTTCTGCTTCTTTTGCATGTGCCGTATTTCCTGTTTCTTTGTATGCCATGTAATTTGGTGTTGAAGAGTGGGTTTTTGAATCTAATAATTTATCTAATTATTATAACCTTATAAATTATCTAATAGTAAGTCAGATTCTCTGTCTTCCTCAGGGTTTGCTTTTTAAAAAGTTGTTTATTGTTATGCTTTTTGGGTTGTCATTGACTGTATTTGTGCCAATGATTACCTTGAGGTGTAAACTTAAAGCATTTTCAGGCCTTTCTGAGTCTGCAATTTTCCCTGAACATGCATGTTCCCTTTCCAATTTTCCCTGTATATGTAGGTGTTTTTCAGTATCTTAGTGTTGAATGTCCGACTCCAAAAGTTGGAAAAAGAAAAATAAAGAAAGGGTTGAGAGGGTACTGGTCTTTTAAATCCTCTGAAAGTCACTCTAGGCAGAGAAAGATGGGTTTGCAACAGTGAGGAGATGGCCACTCATATCTTTGTACCTCTGTGGTCAGAAGCAGCCATCAGCAATCCAAATACAGATCTTAGGTACTTGGAGGATTTGGTCCTTATTTTCCACTTTGGTTCCTGCAAGTTGTATACATGCTGCTCCAGAAATGTGCATAGTTGCCTGTCATGAGGCCTTGGGTGGGGATGGGTAGCTGTTCAAATATGTTGTCCTAGACAAAAGGAAAAGGCAATCTTCGTGCTGGGTCTGTTTTATTCTGTGAGGAAAAGGTTGGTTGGCTGTAAAGTGTAGGAAGGCATTTCAGTGGAATGCATTTGCAGGCTACAAAGCACATTCCTTGGCTTCTTTCCCATGCTTGTGGGTACAGACAGAAGTTGTCTGGGGCTGTTTTCGCCTTCTTTAAGTGGTAGTGGGAGCACTCTGTAGTAAGTGCCAGTCCTACCATTTCACATGCTGAGAATGCTTGCTTCCTGAGATAACTCACAAGTTTGATTCTACCCTAATATTTGTTCCTTGGACAACTTCACCTTTATCTCCCCTTACACTGCTTGCACCAGAGTCTATGAAGCATTGAGCAGAAGCTACCATTAGATGCTCATGATTTTCATTCTTGAAGTTCATACAAATAGGTTCACATCTATTTCCAATTAATTTTTCAAGCCTCCACCACCTATAGCACAACACTGAATCTCTCTCTTTCAGCATTTTTTTCACACTGTTTCAGAACTCCCGGGTGACTTGAGATCTATAGGAAATCACTTTGGTCTTCATACCCAGGATAAAAGTCCACTTCTACTTTTCACTGCTAAGTGATGCATATTTAAAATTGCAGGAAGGATTAGAAATCCTACACTGAATCCTACACTGTGATATGCTCTCTAGTCCAGATGCCTGAATGAAGAGAGGACTCCCACACTCCCCAAATGCCAAGTTCAACTAAGCAGGCCTCATCTTAGGTGCTTAGAGCTTTGCTTTTTCGGCTTTCACATCCAGCCTCTTTCCAGATCCCCATCCAAGATCATGAGCTCTGCCTGGATCAGTCCTTGTTGCTGTGTCCTTCCCCTACTGGATGAAGAATTAATGGCCCCTTCTGTCATTATGGCTCTACATTCAAACAGTAAGGTTAGATTCTCAAAACCCAAAGGTGCAAACACAAAAATACTCACACACTCTGCACAAATTATTTCATTCCTGTGAATATCAAAGATGTCATCTATTAGAGGGAAGATATATATTATTATATACATTGTATCACCAGTATAGAGCAATGGCTTAGTAAATCGTAGTGTAAAAGCCTAATAAAATATGAAGCTTTTTTGAAGGCCTTTAAAATAATATGGAAACTACTTGACATAATGTATAGTTCAAGTAGGTTATAAAATAGCATGATAACAATATTAGAAAATTTGAATGTAGAAAGTAATACATACAGTTAATACAAAGGAGAGTCATAGAATAATGGATGATTTATTATCATTATCTCTTTCAAAGGTCCTTTAATGTTACTGTGATACTGTCTTTTCTACTAAAAATCAGTTACCTAGTACTTGATCTAGCTACTCAATCCATTTTTTTCTTTCTACTGCCTATTCTCTGGAGCGAGTGAGCATCTCAGGCTGCCTTGTTCTTTTCCAGACCTCCTCTGCTCTGACTTCTACCCTCACCATGTAAGTGTTGGCACATTTTCAAATGTCTCCAGGCACCACCACCACCACCTTCTTGGCAAAGATCTTCTTGGATCTTGCTTACCTTGACCTTTATATAAACTTAATGCCACAGACTAATCCTAACTTCTTCTATTTTCTTCATGTATTGTAATTTTAAAATCCAACCATAGAGCAAATTTGAAAGAATAGTGCAATAGTACAATGCTCTACAACCAGATTCAAAACTTGTTTCTTTTTGATTATTTGCTTTCCACTCACCCTGTGTGTGTGTTATTGTTGTAGTCATTTTTGCTGAACTATCTGAAAGTAAGTTACAGACATTAATATATCTCACTCTTAGATATTCCTTCATGCAACTCCCCAGAGTAAGGCATTGTCCCACCTAACTATATTATCACATTTGAGAAAACTAATAGTTCTCCAACATTATCTAATATTCAGTATACTGTCATGCTCTGTTCAATGATGAGGATACGTTCTGAGAAATATGTCGCTAAGGGATTACATTGCTGTGTAAACATTATAGCGTATTCTCACAGAAGCCTAGATGGTATAGCCCACTACACATCTAGGGTATACGGTATACCTATTGCTTCCAGGCTACAAACCTGTACAGATCTTATCATACTGAGTACTGTAGGCAATTGTAACATAATGGTAAGTATTTGTGTACCTAAACATAGAAAAGGTACAGTAAAACTATGGTAATGTAATCTTATGGGACCACCATTGTATAAGCAGTCCATTGTTGACTGAAATGTCATTATGTGGTGTGTGACTATCTAAAAATTTATTCAGTTATCCAAGAATGTCATTTGTTATTGTTGTCTTTTTAATCAGGATCTAATCAAAGTTGATAGATTTTACTTGGATACAAAGTCTCATTTTCTTTTTTTCTCTCTTTTGATATTATATGTTTGTTTTACCTGGTAGACATAGAGGAGGATCTAGCTGAAACTATAGTACCATATTAAATGATACAATGGAGTAAATGTGAAAAGCTACCTAAAAACGGTCTGTTAGTATTTTTAATTAGGAAATATTAAATAGAACAAAGAAAAGTAACGCAAATGAGTGGTAAACTAACCTGGAATTAATAAGAGTATTTAGATCGCTATGGCATGAACTACTTGAAAATAAATAAAATTTGAAATAAATAGTGATCTGCAGATGTTACTGAAACATCATTCAAATTGGTGGAGTCCATTAAGGACATTTTGGCACTTTTGACTTTCTAACGTAACACATTTGAAATGAACCACTTTTGCCAATTTGACCATTTTCACTTGTTGCTTTACTCAACTGCTGAAGTTTTCCTACTACTTGCTCACTGACATCTTTGGTAGGTAAACCCTGATACCCAGTGCTAAACTTTCAGCAGATACAATAAGTAGAAAACTTCATTGACTTTTTGTTGTTATCAGAGAACATTACCTAAACACTTATCTGCCTGCCTGTCATGTTTACTCCTAGGTATTGCATAAAATCAGTTAAATAAATGCCATCACCAGACTATGGGTAGGTAGTGTAGTCAGAGTGACAGACTCAGCAGACTGAGCAACTCTATTACTTACCAGCTATGTGACTTAAGGCAAGTCTCCTTGCCTTGGCATCCTGGTTGTAGTGAAGATTCTGTAAAATGAATGAAGAGTTTGACATAGTAGCTGGCATGTAGTCAACTCTCTTTATATCTAAGTCTCCATACTTTTTTTTCTCATGAAAATTTTTAAAAAAATATTTTGTAAAATGTTCCAACTTCTGGATTTGTCTCATTATTTTCTTGTGGTGTTATTTGCTCTTGTATCTATAGATTTCTGGTAAATTAGAAATTATGTCCAGAAGCTTCATTAGGTTTGGTTAAACATTGTGGGTAAGAATTCCTCATGGCTGATGTTACTTATGTATAGTGAATTACATCAGGAGCTCCATCTCCTCAGGTTGTTGCACTGTTCATAATGCTAGCTTTAATCATTTGATTAAGAGGGTGGTCACCAGCTCTCTCCATTGTAATGATAAATTTCATTGTTTGCAGTTAATGAGAAAGCAGTCCCATGATACTTTGGCATGGAAGAATATCTCCCACTTCTAACAGTTTTAGCATCCATTGATAAAGCCTGCCTAAATCAATTACTACAATGAGGGTTGAAACATAGTGATTTTATATTTCTACTATTTCTTCTCCACTTGTTATCTGGTAGTATTCTGTATAGAAGAGCCTTTGTGTTTTCCCTTTTTATCTTTATTATTTTTTATTTGGAGGCAGGGAGATGGTATCAGTAGGGACTCAGGATTTTTATTTATTCAATATATTACAAACCACAATAGTCCATCTTTTTTGATGCTCGTATTTTCTTGAATTTATCCTTGCAACTCTTTTTAATCTGACTCCTGTGTCCTTTGAACATATTCCTGTTAGTTTTGGAGTGCTTTCTTGGTTTCCACTACAAAGGATGTCTCAGACTCAGTCATTCTCCAAAAAGCTTAGCACATAATAGGGGGAATGGTAAAATCCAGACACTGGCTATGTTCATGGCTACCTGGGTATCATTGCTTCTAGATCCTGTAGATGTCAGAAGTAGGAAATAAGAATTATAAGTGCCAACTGATATTTCTATTACAAAGTTTTATCTTATCTTTTTGTACATATAGTTCTTTTATATTAAAATCCTGCTTCCTAATAATATTAATATATTTGCTTGTTTGCTTTAACCTATAATATACATATAATAGTTTCAAATATATAATACCATTTTATTTAATAGCAGTAAGCCTAAATTTAGTTTAATTACCTGAGAACAAATTGAGCCCAAGTGAAATGTAAGCTCTCTTGGCAGTTAATTTTGTTCTTAGAGTACAATGTATTATACTAAAGCTGTATAGTCAGAGTTCTGATCCAAGAGTTGTTTGAAGTACATTTTTATGGGCCATTTTGTTATTAATTATATATACACACATGTATATATATATACACACACATGTATATATACCTACGCATATACTTGTATGGGTATATATATATATATATTTAAATTCATTTGTTTCTGCTTGTATTCATTTTAAAATGTACTTCTTTCTTTTGATTTGATTTGATTTTGAATACATGTAAAACATTCATGTAACTTAAAGAAAATCTACTATTAGATTACTTATAGAAGGAATAATTTTCATAAGTTTCTGGTCATTGTTTCTATGTTTCCATTGGCAAATATAAACACATACACGTATATACTTAATTCTTATTTCCTAAAAACAATTAATATCTTAGTTTTCCTTTCTTCTTATCCAAAAGGCAGCATGCAACAAACATTGTCCTATATATATATTTTTTCACTTAAAAGTATGCCCTGGGAACCATTGCTATGAGTTTGCAGTGACCCTATTCCTCTTTAATAGATGCATCATAGCCCACTGTGTGGGGACACTTATAATCCTTTATTGATGGACTTTTGTTGCTCAAATAATGCCATAATTGATAACCACACATATATATTTTTTCACATTTTTGGAGGTTTATTTTCAGGGTAAATTCCTAGAAGTGAGATTGCTGAGTCGAAAGTCATATGTAGGTTCGTTAAATATTTCCAGATTTTCTTCTGCAGGCAACATTTACTTCCTCACACTCGCCATTTAACTATCAGGATACAGATGTTTCTGCATTTTTATCCTGACTCTCTGACTTTTAAAATTATTCACCAGGGATAATTCTTCCTTCTAGCTATATTCTTTAGCCTTACTTCAATAGACTTCTGTTGAGTCTAATGCAAAGTACCAATATTTGAGAGACAAACAAGGCACAGCTCCTGCTTTCAAGGAGCCCACTGTCTTAAGTAGATTATCACCTGCAAACTGATCCTGAATCATAAGGACTGCTGCACTGATCAGAGAATAAACAAGGTATTGAGGGATTCTGTGGGGGATCCAGCCTGGGATTGTTCTGGAAGTCTTTGAAGAGGAGTAATCTTTAACATGGCTCATGTGGGATGTGGGGAATGGCAAATAGGTGAACAAGATTTATAAGTCAGGACATTGAGACAGAGACTGGTGCATTGAAGGGTGGGAGAGGTTGTGAGCCTGACACACCAGGTGTGTGTGAAGAAGCATAGTAAGACACGAGGCTGGACAGGTAGCTGGAGGGTAATTAATGGAAGATGTTGTATGCCAATATATGGATTTGGATTTTGATATCACAAAGCAAGAAGAAAATGGGATATAATTAAGGTTTAAATGAATCTATATCAGATCTGTGCAAGATGGCATGTTAAGTAGTTGCTGAAGATAAAAATTCAAGATACAAAGATACAAAGTCGAGAAACCCATAGGTGCATTTTGAGACAAATAAACCATTTAATTGTATATGCATAGGGCACCATAGAAGCACAAAAACAAGACACTGAATTCTGAATCTACTCTATACCTGCTACACTTCTCAGATTCTTCATTTTTTATGAAGTGGTTTAAGCCACAAATCTGGGTGTCATCCTTGGTACCTCCTCAGTCCCAACCTCCATGTCTAATGCATCACCAAGTCCTACTGATTTCAACTTCAAAATTGATCTCAAAATCTTTCTTTCCCATTGTTCTTGTTCTAATCATGCCTAGACCATCAGTCTCCCTCCTTCTACTCTTTCCACCCCCCAACCCATTCACGACAGCTACAGTGAATATCTGCATAAATCTGATCACACCTTTCTGATCCTCTAAATGCTTACATTTTCCCACTGCAGTTTGAATAAAGTTCAAGACCTTTAACTTATCCCATAAGTACATATAATCTGGTTCCTCTCACATCTTCCAGTTCAAGTTGAGCAACTCTTCCTCTTTTATTTATTTATATTTATATTTGTGTATTTTTTGAGATAGAGTCTAGCTATGTTACCTAGGCCGGAGTGCAGTGGCATGATCTCGGCTCACTGCAACCTCCGCCTCCCAGATTCAAGTGATTCTCCTACCTCAGCCTCTCAAGTAGCTGGGACTACAGGCATGAGCCACCATGTCCAGCTAACTTTTGTATTTTTAGTAGAGACAGGGTTTCACCATATTGGCCAGGGTGGTCTCGAACTCCAGACCTCAAGTGATCTGCCTGCCTTGGCCTCCCAAATTGCTGGGATTATAGGCATAAGCTGCTGCGCCCAGCCTCTACTCTTCCTCTTGTATACCTCATTGGGTTTCTTGCAGCTTATAAAGCATACAAACCTCTTTTTTACCTTCAGGCACTTATACATGCTGCTCTCTCTGTCTGGAGCACATTTCATCCCCCATGTCTATACACAGCTGCCTTCTCCATAGGTTCTTGTCACTTCCTCAAGGAGATCTTTGCCTACACTTAATCCGCATTCTTCTATTCTTTCTCAAAACAGAATGGACTTTTCCTCTATGTCTAACAGGGATGAATTGCTCTATCACACTCAGAGTGTAAGAAATGTCACATCTGTATTATATTCTAAAACATATACTATAGTTCAGGGTTTCCATTTACCAGGAATGAGAATTTATTTAGCCTGGAAAATGGGATAAGGGCTCTATTCCCTTGATCTATATTATTAATTTGGCTGCTTCTGCTAAATGATGCTGAATTTGAGGGTTGCCTTTCATCAACTGCTGATCAAGAAATGGAATACAGATATGCCTCTCCATCACCCAAAGATTTGATCACCAGGGTCTTTGCCAGGATACCAAGTTTTGGCAGTTAGTATTTATGTCTCAGAATTACCACATACCAGTTCAACTAAAGGTCTTCCTACCACAGAAAAATAACTTTAAAGAAAGAGGTAGCTAGTCCAAATAGAGATGTGTTGTGGTTTTAACACTAGATATTGAAAAGATGATGTGAAAAAAGAATGTAAAATATCTCATTAATGGTTTTATACTAGTTACATGTTGAAATACTATTTGTGATACTGAGATTAAATAAAATTTGTTATCAAAATTAATTACACTAATTTTTTTGCTTTAATGTGGCTATTAGAAAATATAAAACTACATATAACAGTTCTATTGTATGGTGTTTTTCTATATCTTCCAGAACAGAGGCCAGGAACCTATCCCCATTTAGTAGCTCCACTTCCATGGCCTGCGAGCCCTAACCTACCTTACACAAAGCCTGAATGTGTTTTGAAGGGAGAGAGAGAAAAACTACCTTTATACTTTTTTCTTAATAAGTCAACTACAGAAGAAGAAAGGCACAGGGTAATTTATCTATTAAATTATTGATACATCATTATTCTGGCATAGTAGCCTTATCACAATCTGTTATTATATATGAATTCTTTGTTGCATATTTGACTCAACCACTAGACTGTAAACTCCATGAAGGTAGATTACTTCATTTTTGCTCACTTCTATATCTCTAACACTTGCAGAATTTTTATTAAGGATCACAATATCTATGGAATAAATGAATGGTGCTATAGTGAGGGAAGATTGTCAAGAGGCAAGTCTTTGAGTTAAATTCTGAAGGATGATTAGGAGTTAGTTACACGAGGAAGAAATAATTACATTTCAGACAGAAAACAATGTACAGGAAAGATGGAGTCATGACTCAACTCCCCATCCCTGCCTTCCACTGCAGAATCATGATTGGTGGGGGTCAGATCGTGGATATCTTTATTTTTACAGCAGGTATTGATATTGTTTCTTATAAAAGAAAATAAGAATATTACGTTTATGATGTTCTTGGACTGTGGGCTAGGGGAAAGAGGTAGTTACAAAAAAGGCAAGAGATTGTTATGCTGTGAATTACATTTTAGGATGAGGGTAAGAAGTACACTTTGTGGGAGACATATGTGCTCAGACATGGAAACCAGATCTGACTGTATTTGAAGTCTCCAGCTCTCCCTGAGGTTAACTTCTCTGAGCTTAGGGACACTTGTGTTTAATCCCTTGAAATAAGTATTAGGTTGGTGCAAAAGTAAATATGGTTTTTGACATTACTTTCAAGTTCAAGAACCACAATTACTTTTGACCCAACCTAATATCAAGGACTGGAGGGTCAGTCATTTATAAATTCTAAATGTGGTGCTCACCAAATCTGTGCAGAAGCAAAAAATGCAGAAAAACCAACATTATCTGTTTGTTAGTAACACTATGGGCACATCATATCAACCCTTGCTAAATTAAACTTAGTATTTTTAGCAGCAACACATGCATTCCTGGCTGCTACTGCACAAAATATTGGCCTTTGGCTGGGTCCCAATGGCTGGCATGCTGCCTCTCCATTTCTTTATGCTTCATTCCTAGTGCCAGAGGTCTTACAGTTCTCCTGGCTGTAGCCAGCAGCACGGTTCAAATTATGTGGGGTCTTCAAAAGCTCATGAAAATGCATATCATGGAAAATTATGCATGAATTTCAAAAATATTTTGCACCAGAATAAACTGGTACTAACTTTTTATAACATGTATGAGCAGAATCTAGTTTGAGGCACTAAGAAAGATAAAACATCAGTTTGAAAGAGCCTCTGTCAGAGCAAAATGAATTCTGCTAAAATTGAAGCAAGAACAAACATCAAATTTATAGTGAAACTTGAGAGAAAGAATGGTGAAATCATCAATGCTTTACGAAGAATTTATGAGGACAATTTCCCAAAGAAATCAGCAGTTTACAGATGGATAACTTTTTTAAAGAAGGGAGAAGTCAACGTTGAATATAAAGCCTACAGTAGCAAATTATGCACATCAATTTGTGAGAAAAAAATTAATCTTGTCTGTACCCTAGTTGAACAGGACTGACCATGAACAGCAGAAACAATAGCCAGTACTATAGATATCTCAATTGGTTCAGCTTACACAATTCTTACTTAGAAATCAGCTGCAGATAAGAGCAGAACTTTCAGTGGAAATTTTTAAAAAGGAAATTCAAGATCCTGAAGCATCTCTTCAAAGAATTGTAACAGATGAGGAAACATGACATTACTAGTATTATCACGAAGACAAAGCACAATCAAAGCAATGGCTACCAAGAGGTGAAAGTGGTCCAGTCAAGAGCAAAAACTATCACAGCGGTCATGGGAATAGTTTTTTGAGATGTACATGGCATTTTTTCTTATTGACTTTCTGGAGGATCAAAGAGTAACATCTGTTTATTATATTTTGAGAATGGCCAAAGCTTTAGCAGAAAAATGTCCAGAAATCTTCACCAGAGAATTCCTTTTCACTACCAAAATACTCCTACTCATTCATCTCATCAAACAAGGGCAATCATGTGAGAGTTTCTATGGGAAATCATTAGGCATCCACGTGACAGTCTTGATTTGGCTCCTTCGGACTTTTTATTGCCTTATCTGAAGAAAGACCTGAAAAGCCACCCATTTTCTTCCGTTAATAAAAAAGACTGCATTGATGTGGTTAAATCCCAGGGTCCTTTGTTCTTTAGGGATGGACTAAATGGCTGGTATCATCACTTACAATATATTGAGTCTTGAACTTGCTGCAGTTTATCTTGAGAAAAAAATGTATATTTTGTATTTTTATCAATTCAATTTTTCCACAAACTTTTTGAGGTCCTCCTGTAGAGTCATAGTCTGAGTCCCTCAGCCCTCAAGTCTGGCATTGTTGTGACTGATGGCTTCCTATGGCTGCTGCTGTTGCTGCGCTGCTGTCACCTACCACAGCCTCTGAGGAGCAACCCTCAATAGTGACATGATTCTGCATTTCTTTAGAAGTCATTCTCCTACTCAGACCTTATCCAGGATACAGGCTCTGTATTAGATTTTTATTGTTGCAGTAACAAATTACCACAAATGTTTAGCACTTAAAACAACACAAATGTTTGCACTCATAGTTGTGTAGGTAAATAGTTAGGGCACACAGCCTAGCTGGGTCTTTTGCTTTGAGTCTCACAAGGCTACAATCAGGGTACTGAAGGACTATCTGAAGGTTCTGGAGATGAATCTGCATCCAAGTTCATTCAGGTTGTTGGCCACATTCAATTTCTCGCCACTGTAGGGCTGAGGTCCTCAGTCCATTGTTAGCTATTAGCTGAGGTAGATCTCTTTTCCTACAGGGTGTCCACATTCCATCTCATACTTTCCATGTGGTCTTTCCAGTATTGTCTTATCGAGTCCCTCTCATGCTTCAAACATCTCAAGTTTCCCTTCTGTCACAGCTGGCTGACTCCAGCTGGAGGATGCTCTCTGCTGGTTTTCTTTGTTGTTGTTGTTGTTGTTTTTCCTGAGACAGGGTCTCATTCTGTTGCCCAGGCTAGAGTTCAGTGGCATGATTTCAGCTCACTGCAACCTCTGCCTCCCAGGATCAAGCAATCCTCCCACCTCAGCCTCCAGAGTAGCTGGGACTACAGGTGCGCACCACCATACCCAGATAAGTTCTGTATTAGAGATGGAGTTTCACCATGCTGCCCAAGCTGGTCTCAAACTCCTGAACTCAAGCAATCCTCCCGCCTTGGCCTTCCAACATGCTGGGATTACAGGCATGAGCCACCATGCCTGGCCTGGTCTGTGCTTTTATGGATTCATGTGATTGTATTGGGCCTTCCTGATAATCTAGGCTAACCTTCTTATTTTAAGGTTCGTAACCTTAATTACACATGCAAAATTACTTTTGCTGTATACTGCAGCATATTCACAGGATCCAGAGACAAGAGCATGGACACCTTTGGGAGCCTTTCTGACTTCCACAGTCTCTATGTTTCCCTTTGTCCTCATTGAGTGAGGAGGTGAAGACCCTTCTCATAATAATTAGTATTACACTTGTGAGCCGGCTAAGTTGGGCTACATGCTTTACATTCAGCATACCATTTAATTCTTGCAAGAATTCTAGAAATTTGATATACTTATCCTTTATGACTCACTAAAACATAAGGCTTCAATGGTGGGACCAATCAAAAGAAAGCCTATATTAATAATTATACTGATAATAGATAATACCATGGTGCCATAGAAGGCAAGCTCATGGGGGTTGGCTCAAACCCCAAGACTGGTTTAATCTAAGTGGTTTCAGAGTGTTGCTGGGGTGAAAAGTCAGTGCTTTGTTTGGCTTATGATAGAAAACACATTCATAGCTGGGAAGGCAACAGCCACAGACAGTGCAGCAGAATCACTTAGGGTACTAGGAAAGAATGAGCTCATGAGGGGGTAAGTTGAGGGCAAGAAAGGATGGTTTGAGGGGTAGATTAAGGTAGTTCAGCACTAAGTCTGTGAGCAGAAATTGTTAGAGCCTACCCTTCACAAGGTGCCTAGTGATTGGCAGGGGTCAGTGGATACAGACAGAGGCTTAAAGGTTTAAGGCTGGACACTGGAAGGGCACTGAGAATCTCATCTTCTCAGAACACCTTTTGTGGAATTCCTTAACTAGGCAAAAGAGCTGAATTACTTGCAGCTATTATAAAGCACTCCCCTGGGATGATCCTAGGGAATGCTATAAAAATATTAAAGGTAAACCAACACTCTAAATGTTTAAGGAGAAAAAATTAAAAATAACATAAACAACAAAACACAAACCCCTTAAAGCAGCTTCCTGCAACAGTCTGTGAAAAGGCTCTGCCTCCAATAGTACACATAATCTACATCAGACAGAATCTTTTCTGCATGCTATTTTCTGTTGCTTTTTTGTAATAACAGAACTGAGTCCACTAAGATGTCCTGGTCATTGCCCCAGGTCAGGTCTCACAAGAGCCTACCAAGGCTCCTGAGAGGTGGCAGAAGGTTCCTGTCTCCATGGCACAAATCTCACCTAGGTAAAAGTAACAGACACAAACGTGAATCCTAGAATGATATGCTGAGATCTTATTTTAAGGCTTTGCAGTTAGAGAAGAAAATTAATTCTGGCTATCTTCCCAATCAGCAGCATGATTCTCTCATTACGATCATTAAATAAAATCTTTTCAAACAAACTGATGATGGAAGAAAGGAAGAGACTGGACTCTCTTAGTGGGGCAGGCGGAAGAAAAAAAAGAATCATGACTGTTAGGAAAATGTTTTCTTGTTTTGTGTCATTTTTTTTCTGAGGTACCGGCCTGTTCAGAGAAACACGTGCCCTGTCTCTTGAAGTTTGGGTGCACCATTGTACCATAGGGTAAGCTTAGTGATCTGGGACAAGTCACATGTCTGACTTAACCCCCTATCATTTTCTGTAAAACTTGGCTTCTGTCTTCTCCCAACCTGTTTAGGCAGTTTGCAAACACAAACATTAGCTATATTCATCATACGGAACTGGCAAAGCTTTATATAAGACTCAGTACAGCATGGGTGCTGATAACAACAGCTGCCATCTGCAGAGTGACTATGAAACCAGGAATTTGTTCCAAGTCAGAAGTTCCGAACATTCTAATTTCATGGCATCCATAGCAATAGTAATTTTTTCACAGCACATCTAGGCCAAAAGAAATACCTATCATATACATTTATTAAGTAATTTTGTCTCAACCACTTAATACATATTTATGTCCTGACAACTTGGTAGAAATTTGAAAAAATAATATGCATAAATTGAAAGAAAAGATAATACTTTGATTACATTCTTAAGTAACACAATGGTTACTAATGGCATGTGTGCACCTGTTGGGGGATGTACAATGCCTGGAAACTTGGAGTCAAGATCTGACACCTCCACCCTCATTTCCGGCTCCACATTGATTTGGGGATGGTATTTGCTTTTCCTCACAGCAATAGCTGAAAACCCAGCGTTGTGAAGATATACTGCCATCGAAAGGAATGCAGTGTGATCTAATGCTGAAACTGTGAACTACCTCAGGCTAGTAGTTCATTCAATGACTGACAGATGTCAGTTATCCCCACATTTCCCTTGAAAATGTTAAATGTTCCAACAACCCTTTGCAAGTTGACTGCAGTGCCCTAGGACATATTAGTACACCGGATGGGAATCTCGGATCTAGGCACCTGAATTGTATTAACTCTTTCATCCTCACAGCAGCCTGTGATTTATGTACCGTTCCTATCCTTATTCTCCATTTTGGAGATGACACCAAGGCACAGAGAAATTCTAAAACTTGCCCAAATTCACAGCTATGAAAGCAGAAGTTGAAGTCAAGCATTTTGGCTCTAAGTCCACAGGTTGGCGATCAGGGAAGCTGGGTTCCGCTTCTCAGAATTTGTGTGAACTTCGGCAAGCTAACTGACTTATCTAGGGCTCAATGTTCTTTTCAATTAAAAGGGGATAATAACCATTGTCTTAAGGATTAAATGAGACAACACACATGAAGACCTGAATTTAGTGCCTGGCATAAAATCTTTACTTAAAACTAGCAAAATTTCACAAGAGGGGTTCATTGCATCCTTTCCCCCAGTTTTTCCTGTAAGAACTCTGTGAGATATAAGTTAGTTTTAAGAAGCCAAATCACAGCGAATTCAGAGGACTTTGCAGTAAATCTGTGATTAATTGCTCACAGCCTTAGTCCCAAACCTCCTTCCCACCTGGGCTTATGTAAAGAAGGGGAAGCGTTGAGCTTTCAGGGGAGGTGTTTCCTATCAACACATGATAACGATCTGAGGAACTGGTAGAAAAACATCAAATATTTTGGTTGAAATGCTTTATTTTTTTATGACAGAAAGAGAGAGTAAAAAAGCTGTTGAGTCCCCTTATCTGACAAAAAAGGGACCCCTTTGTCATAGAATAAGATTTAAAAAAAACCCCAAAAAACAAAAAACAGAAAAGCCTCCCACTTATTAAAATACAAAGACCTAAGGGAAAAAAACACCCCCCTACCCCCTAACCAATTTCTTTCTGCTCCAAAGTCTAAAGCTGTTTTATTCACGACCTCCAAATGAATACAAATCTGTTCTGGCGTGGCTATTCATCTCCACAGGCAGCCCAGGGTAGCATTCCACGCAGCAAACTTCCCTCAGAGCCTTGCCCTCGTTTCTGAAGCTTTTCTTACACATGAATTATAATAATCTGTCTCAGTTAGCAATGGTTTTGGTAGTCGTAGGCTTCTTCTCTGTGCTCCATAGAATAGTTTAACAGAAGGAGATGAACCATGAAATGAAGGAACCCATGCGTTGAATCTCGCACGGCTTTGCCACCCAACAGTTGTGTGTATTTGTAAAGTCTCACCTTCATGCATCACCATCTCCTCATGTGTAATACTGGGATAACACTATTCCCCCTCACCTCAGTGTCATTGGGAGGATTATCTGTGGTAATGTATGTGAAGATGAGCTATGCAGTAGACACTGTGTTGCCGTTGTCTCAAAGACATTCTGTTGATGTTTTCTCAATGCTGGAACATTGTCTTCTTCCCACTTCTACTCTCTTAGAAAAATACAGGAATTCTTGGGCTGTTTTCTTCAAGGATGCTAATTTTTCCTACCTTAAGCATTTATTTGCCTTACAGATATTTGTCTGTTTTCCCTCATATTAGTATGTAAATTGGGTTTTAAACTTAAAGAATTTGCGTGAGCTATGATCTGCACAGAATGTATTCATTTGCCTCTTTTCTATTCCCTGGAAATGGACACTGCAGAGATCATTTAGAAGTTATAAAGACATTTAGAGTTATAAGACTTACGAGGGCATTTAGAAGGATAACATGAAGGATATTAATGAATACATTCAAATTATTTTCAAAACTATTTCTTACAAAGTAGGTTTTCTGAAGCCATCTTTTCCCCTTAGGATAAGTAACACTTAGGAAGTTTTACTGTACAGTATTTTCTCTGTTTGCTTTCCTTCTTCTCTGGGAAGCAGTAAACTCAAGCCTAAATGAGGTTCAAATAATTTTATGCTTAGAAATAGCTGGGGATATTTTAGCTTTTGATAGCAGAGATTGATTGATAGAGGTAAAGTGATTTGTTTTTCTATGTTGCGTGAAGACACAGAGCGGCACAGAAGCCAGCGGACTAGGCCAAGGGTTAGGAGCAAACTGCAGTTTATTTTGGTCACCTAAGGTGTGGGGAAGAGGGTCTGTCGGCCTCCGGCAGAGAGAGCGAGAGTCCCCTGGTGGGGTCGTCCCGACGGAGTTCCTGCAGTCACTGGAATCCGGCGCGCGAGAGCGTCCCTCCGGAGCGGCTTTTCTAGGAGTGGGAGGGCAATAGGCGGGGCACGGGCGTGTTGGGGGGCGTTCGGCAGGTGCGACCAGGTAAATCTTGGTCTCTTCGGATTGACGTCACCTGGCGCATGCCCAGTTGGTCTGCACCTTCCCAGGCGCCGGCTGCATTTTCGCGCGAGGGAAAAGTTGGTGAAGAAGAACCCGGAATTGCACCATCTTGCCTCCGTTCGTCCAAACATAAAGGTGATTGGAATTTTATAAATTTCCTTTCTCTTACTTGATAGGTTTAATTTGGGGTAGCAGTTGTCTAGTTTCAAGTACAGTCTCGCACCACATAATGGCATTTTGGTCAACAATGTACTGCATATTACAATGTTAGTTAACAAATTACAATGTTAGTCTCATGAGATTATATGACCACAGTTTTACCTTTCTCTGTTTCGACATATTCACAATGTCGAAACAGAGAAAATACACAAATCCTTACCATTGTGTTACAGTTGCCTACAGTATTCAGTACAGTAACATGCTGTGCAGGTTTGTAACCTTGGAGCAACAGACTATAGCATATAACCTCAGTGTGTAATCAGCTCTACCATCTAGTTTGTGTAAGTACACTCTATGATGTTCGCACAATTATGAATTTGTCTGAATGCATCCCCATTGTTAAGCTAGGCGTTGTTGTATGTAAATACAAAAGACAGGAACCTGCAGTTGTGATATTTGGCCAAGATGTGGCAGTAATGGCTCACAGGTGGTGGTGGCATGGCCTTTACTTCAATAGAAATGACGTTACTAATAAGACAATAATAACAATGCTTTCAGTATTTTGGGTACCATGTTCAACACTTCTTATGAGATTAAATCATGTAATTGTTATGAAACCTTAGAAGGTGGGCTTAATAATTATCTTTCTTTTACAGATGAGGACATTGGGGCTTTGAGAAATTAAAAATTTGCTGAAGATCACAGGGCTTACAAGTTACAGGGTCAGGATGGTTCTCAACCCATATTTCATATTAATCTTGGAGATATTTGGTAAAACAAAACAAAGTATCTGTCTAAACTTATTTTTTCAAGACTGATTCATTAAATTGAGGTAGAACCTGAGAATTTTAAAAGCTCAGTGAATAATTTGCCTAATTCTTGCTCCCCAGCCACAATTTGCCTGAGGAGCAAGAGTTAGAATCTCTAGATGACTGCCGATTGACAGTATCAGCTAAACAGTCTACTTATAAGATGCTACCTAATTGTGACTGTTATGCTATTAATCTGAACAAGAAATACTGATGTACGCTAGATGCTAATAAGAAGCTTATATTCAAAATAAATTCATCCTTTAATTTATTCTGCAAATGATTAAACACCTACCATGTTCTTGGCTATCCTGGGGCTATAGGTATTTTAAAAACATTATCCTTGTTCTGAAGATTGAAGCTAGTGGGGACAGCTCAAAATAAGTTGAAAATATGATATACTGAAAAATTAGACAGATTTACTTTCTTTAGGTTAATAGGTTTATTGAACACATACTTTGTGTCCATCTTGGGGAAACAGAGATGAACGGAACAGTCACTGCCCTCAAGGAACTCACAGTCTACCTCAGTGTTCCCCAACCTTTTTGGCACCAGGGACATGTTTGGTGGAAGACACTTTTTCCACGGACAGGCAGGGGATGATCTAGGGATTATTGAAGTGCATTACATTTATTGTGCACATTATTTCTATTATTATCACATTGTAATATATAATGAAATAATATACAGCTCACCATAATGTAGAATCGGTGGGAGCCTTGAGCTTGTTTTCTTGCTAGATCCCATCTAGGGGTGATGGGAGACAATGATTGATAGATTGTCAGGCATTAGATTCTCATAAGGAGCATACAACCTAGATTCCTTGCATGCGCAGTTTACGATAGGATTTGCACTTCTATGAAAATCTAATGCCGCTGCTGATCTGACAGGAGGGAGGCAGAGGTCAGGTGGTGATGCATGTGATGGGGACCAGCTATAAATACAGAAGGAGCTTTGCTCCCTCATCGCCACTCACCTCCTGCTGTGCGGCCCAGTTCCTAACAGGCCACTGATAGTCATGGTCATTGGTTTAGGGTTGGGGACCCCCGATCTAGCTGAAAAGACTATGCATGACAGTCAAAATACCACAAGATAAATCCTGTAATAGTTATGAACAAGAGCCATGCAGCCCGGAGGAGGGAATGCCTGGAGGACATGAGGAGTGTGAACCCCAAATATCTGAGACAGGTGTCAGTTAATTTAGAAAGTTTATTTTGCCAAAGTTGAGGACACACACCTGTGACACAACCTCAGGAGGTCCTGACAACATGTGCCCATGCAGATCGGAGCACTGTTTGTTTTTATACATTTTAGGGAGACATGAGACATCAGTCAACATATGTAAGATGAACATTGGTTCAGCCTGGAAAGGTGGGACAACCTGAAGCTGGGGAGGGGGCTTCCAGGTCACAGGTAGGTGAGAGACAAATGGTTGCATTCTTTGGAGTTTCTGATTAGCCTCTCCAAAGGAGGCAATCAGATATGCATTTATCTCAGTGAGCAGAGGGGTGACTTTGAATAGAATGGGAGGCAGGTTTGCTCTGAGCAGTTCCCAGTTTGACTTTTCCCTTTAGTGATTTTGCTGCCCCAAGATGTATTTTCCTGTCACAGGAGTCATGGACTTGGGTAAGCATTTGCATGTGAATAAGAAGAAGAGACAAGACAAAGCCCACCTGGTAGAAGCCCTATGGGCAGTGTCCCACAAGCACAGATCATCCACAATTGGCCAGAGTTATTTAAGAAGTGGTGAGAAGTTCACAGTTATTGGGGCTTGGAGTGGGTTGCCATTGCAAGTGGAGAGCCCACTAAGATGCCCATTGGCAGGAGGGGACCAAACAGCAACCTAGAATCAGCCCAAGGAAGCCACCCTCTTTGGTTTTTAATCCAACTATACATCAGTCTGAATGGAAAAGATGTGTGCTGATCTCTTATACACGTGGGGAAGGTTGGGCTGGAATGATTCTCTCCTCCACTGGATAATAACATCTAACAGGCAATATTTATGTGGGCTGGATTATAAGCATTTTGTGACTGAATCCATTTTCAGAGCAACACTGTGAACTAGGTAATGTTGTCATCTCTATTTCACAAATGTGAAAACAGGCATAGAAAGGCAAGTAACTTATTCAATGTCACATAAAGAACTAAGGCCACAATTTGAACCCAGCAGTTTGACTTCAGAGTCCACACACTTTGCCATCATTACAATTACCCCTTGGTATCCACAGAGGATTAGTTCTAGGCTCCCTGTGGATACCAAAATTTTCAGATGCTTAAGTCCTTTATATAAAATGCTGTTGTATTTTCATATAACCTCTGCATATCCTCCTTTACACTTTAAATCATCTTTATTCAATCCTTGCACACTCTCAGGGCCACTATTTCTAACCCAACCATGCCCCAAACATCCGTAAGAGATGCTTGTCTGTTTGAAGTTCTCAATAATGGGGCACTCACTTCCAATTTAGGCAGACTATTCCTTCATAGCTCTTCTCTACACAGATGTGCAGCTAGCCTCCCTCTGCAATGGCAATCAATCTTGTTCTTTCACTGCATGACAGTCCTTCAAGTGTATGAGGACACACAGATGTGCAGCTAGCCTCCCTCTGCAATGGCAATCAATCTTGTTCTTTCACTGCATGACAGTCCTTCAAGTGTATGAGGACACATATCATGTCTTTCATAGATCTTATCGTTCCTTTATTTCTTAAACAGTTCCCCATGTGACAATACTTTGATACTTTTACCTTTTTGGGTATCCACCACCAAACTTGTTCCAGTTTTTCTGGATCTCTCGGTTCTTAGTTGGATCCAGAACTGAACCCTGTAATGCAGCTAACCTCTATGATGGGCTCAGCGCACTTTGGAAATATGGCCTTACTTTTCCCCAATACTGTATTAACCTAAGACTTATACCAACTGTGTTAGACATCAGGCACCACTGTTAATTTCCACCCAACCTGTAATCAAATAAGCACGTGGCTAGCTGATAGGGAATGACTGTCATTCAATATGGTGGTCCATGTTAGACCCTGGTTCCACTCTCTGATACACTAATTTCTATTTCATGAATTGGGGAAGCCAGACTAGTCCTCCCTACACCTTCAAGCCAGGGTTTTTAGGTCACCATAACATTGCTGTCCACATTTCAGTCATTAATAAAATATTGCCCAGAACAAAAATGAAGACTGAGCCAACCATCAAAAATTTTATTTTCTTTAAAACTCTATTCTCAAATATAAGGGCTTAAGACAAATTGTCACGTTGAGTACAGAAAACACGTTTTCAACATGGTCTTTTTATGAATTGTGACCTCTCTGATAGAAAGTGTCTGGGCAATCTTTCAAAATCATTCATTTTGATCTACACTTTCATTGAGCTACTACTTCAGTTTTTATTACAAAAAATAAAGGAAATATATATCTGGCAATTGTGATATTTTGCTAACTGAATATTTATTAGAATAATTTCCAGCTCTCTTTCATTTGGACTTTTATTATTATGGTATTGTCTACAGTAACCTTTTATGTAAAGAGGGAGCATAAATTCCTAATACACTTTTGTATTTTGTTTCTTAATAAGGTTTGAGAATGATTTTTTAAAGTTTCATCAAAAGTCTGTTCATTTCCTTTCATAATGAGGTATGTGAATAGAATAG
>NW_016809622.1:86638-170891 GCF_001698545.2 Rhinopithecus bieti
ACACAGATGTGCAGCTAGCCTCCCTCTGCAATGGCAATCAATCTTGTTCTTTCACTGCATGACAGTCCTTCAAGTGTATGAGGACACATATCATGTCTTTCATAGATCTTATCGTTCCTTTATTTCTTAAACAGTTCCCCATGTGACAATACTTTGATACTTTTACCTTTTGGGTATCCACCACCAAACTTGTTCCAGTTTTCTGGATCTCTCGGTTCTTAGTTGGATCCAGAACTGAACCCTGTAATGCAGCTAACCTCTATGATGGGCTCAGCGCACTTTGGAAATATGGCCTTACTTTTCCCCAATACTGTATTAACCTAAGACTTATACCAACTGTGTTAGACATCAGGCACCACTGTTAATTTCCACCCAACCTGTAATCAAATAAGCACGTGGCTAGCTGATAGGGAATGACTGTCATTCAATATGGTGGTCCATGTTAGACCCTGGTTCCACTCTCTGATACACTAATTTCTATTTCATGAATTGGGGAAGCCAGACTAGTCCTCCCTACACCTTCAAGCCAGGGTTTTAGGTCACCATAACATTGCTGTCCACATTTCAGTCATTAATAAAATATTGCCCAGAACAAAATGAAGACTGAGCCAACCATCAAAATTTTATTTTCTTTAAAACTCTATTCTCAAATATAAGGGCTTAAGACAAATTGTCACGTTGAGTACAGAAAACACGTTTTCAACATGGTCTTTTATGAATTGTGACCTCTCTGATAGAAAGTGTCTGGGCAATCTTTCAAAATCATTCATTTTGATCTACACTTTCATTGAGCTACTACTTCAGTTTTATTACAAAAAATAAAGGAAATATATATCTGGCAATTGTGATATTTTGCTAACTGAATATTTATTAGAATAATTTCCAGCTCTCTTTCATTTGGACTTTTATTATTATGGTATTGTCTACAGTAACCTTTTATGTAAAGAGGGAGCATAAATTCCTAATACACTTTTGTATTTTGTTTCTTAATAAGGTTTGAGAATGATTTTTTAAAGTTTCATCAAAAGTCTGTTCATTTCCTTTCATAATGAGGTATGTGAATAGAATAGTTTTATCAAACTAAAATTTTCCACAAGAACTTGGGTACTGAAATATTTATTTTTCCATTGTGGATGAAGAGCTGACTTCCTAGACTATTCAAGTACCCACAGTAAAGAGAACAATGTGGTCTACTGTACATTTCTAAATCCAGGGAGATATTAGCCTATTCAAGAACCATTTCATAGGAAATTATGGCAATTCAATAAGAACCGTACGGCATAGCTTTCTCAAGTACATCAGAGCCTCATTATACAACCATAACCTTAAGTTGAGAAGCGAAGGATAAATATAAGAAAACATGAAGGATGCTTACCAGTTCAATTACTCCTGTTCCCCTGCTTGGTTTTTCAGGTTGGATAAGTCCTATCCATGCCCAAGGCTTCTTGAGTATTCTCAAGTCTTAGTCTCTAGGGGAGAACTTCTTTAATGAAGGAACTTTTTTCCCTTCTGTCTTAGCCCATTTTGTGCTGCTGTAACAGAATAGCATAGTTGGGATAATTTATAATGAAGAGAAATTTATTGGCTCACAGTTCTGTAGGTTGGGAAGTTCACATCAAGGTGTCAGCATCTTGTGAGGGCTTCCTTGCTGTGTCATTCCATGGTGAAACGGCAGAGAGGGCAAGAGAGACAGAGAGCAAGAGGACCTGAACTCACTCTATGTATTAGTCCATTGTCATACTGCTACAAAGATACTACCTGAAACTGAGTAATTTATAAAGGAAAGAGGTTTAATTGACTCACAGTTCTGCATAGCTGGGGAGGCTTCAGGAAACTTACAATCCTGAGGCCTCTTTTAGTCATGAGGGTACATCCCTCATGATTAAATGCCTCTTAAAGGTGTCACCTTACAATATAGTCCCAATGGCAATTAAATTTCAGTATGAGTTTAGGAGGGGACAAATGTTCAAACCGTAGCACCTTCTCTATCTCCCACTGCAGAGAATGCTGGAAATATCCCTTTATTGTTCTCTAGACCTTTCCCAGGATAGAGAATGCCCAAGGGTTGCCTCTTGGTTAAGTGGTTTCAGAGAGGTTGAAGCTAGTTACTCTATGCACTAAACATTCCAGGTCATGGAATCCTGCCCCTTTTCTAAATCATCATTTTCTGACAATGTCAATACTCCTTGCTGTGAACCGCTCAAAGGGTATAAAACTTGGAAAATGAGTAGAGGTGGTAGTCGGAAACCACATCATGGAAGGCAGAGTCACCTATTGATTTCCAGTAGGAGGACAACCTTAGTCCCATTATTATTATTATTATTATTTTTTGGTTTTTGGGGAGATAGATATATCTTTGTCAAATTAAGTTCTCTTCTATCCTTATTTGCTAAGAGATTTTATCATAATTTGGTTTTAGTCTCATTAAATTTTTTTACATTTATTGAAATAATTATTTCTTTAAATTTTTCCTATTAATGTATAGAATTACATTGATTTTCAAATATCAAACTGATATGGTTTGGATTTGTGTCCCCACCCAAATCTCATATCGACTTGTAATTCGATTGCATAATCCTGACATGTCTGGGGAGAGAGCTGGTGGGAGGTGATTGGATCATGGGGATGGTTTTCCCCATGCTTTTTTTCTGTTTTAGGGGCAATTTTTTTTTTTTTTTTTTTTTTTTTTTTTTTTTTTTTTTTGAGACGGAGTCTCGCGCTGTCGCCTGGGCTGGAGTGCAGTGGCCGGATCTCGGCTCACTGCCAGCTCCGCCTCCCGGGTTTACGCCATTCTCCTGCCTCAGCCTCCCGAGTAGCTGGGACTACAGGCGCCCGCCACCTCGCCCGGCTAGTTTTTTGTATTTTTTAGTAGAGACGGGGTTTCACCATGTTAGCCAGGATGGTCTCGATCTCCTGACCTCGTGATCCACCCGTCTCGGCCTCCCAAAGTGCTGGGATTAATGTGCAATGTTCTATACATGCCAGTTAGGTCAATTTTTAAAAATTTGTCTCTCTGATCTTGTATATTCTTACTCATTTCTTATTTTTTTAATTCGATTTGCTTCTTATATTGTTTTTATATTTTAAAATTCCCAAATAATTTTTAGAGAGTAAGTAGTGAGGATTAAATCTACCAGAGAATATGCCCTAATACCAGGACATTGTCATAAAGAAAAGAAAAAGATGGGCTAATGGTTCGGGTACAAGTAGGTAAATATAATTTCGTGGACAGTTGGAAACTGAGCCATGTATTTGGGGGAACTTCATGTAAGATAGTACCACATCAATGAGGGAGAAGATATATTATTAATAGAAGCTCATGTATAAAGAGCTATATATCATTCAAAATACAATAATTAATTCCAGTGGATTATAAATATTTAAGGTCAAAATAAAGATAACAGGAAAAAAAGTAGAGGAAGTTATCTTTCTGACTCCAGGTCAGACAGACATTCTTAAAGAGGACCTTAGAAATATAATTCACAATGTGAAAAATTAAGATTTGATCACATCAGAAATGGAGATTTCTATCAAATGAAAACATCATAGACAAAATTAATGGACAGACAATGGATTAGAGGAAGATACTTATCAAAACTAAGACTGATAAGAGATTAGAATCTAGAATACTTGAGATTTCTTCCAAATCATTAGGGAAAAATCAAGACACCAAATGGAAGAGTAGACAAGGAACGTGTATACTCAAATCTCAGAAGTGAAAAATTAAATGGCTATTAAGTATATGAAGTGATAGTCAAACTTACTAATTAGTAAGATGTGAATTATGACAGTGGTGAACCATTACATTATACTCATTACATTAACAAAAGTTAATGACAAGTATTGGAGAGAATGAAAGGAAATTAACCACATGGACAAGTAGATGATGGTGAAAAATGGTACAGACAATATGGAAAGCAATTCAAAAGTACTTTGGGAAAACAAGAATATATATTCTTATATTTTATCCTGTAGCCCAGCTAAAGTTTTGTAGAGGTCCATAATGGAAAGCTCACGGGGGATGATGTTCATTGCCTTATTCCTTGTGATTAAAAAAAAATCCTAAAATAATGAATAATTATAATGTGATATGTGATTACTTGGGAAGGAGGAAAAAGGGAATGAAGATTGGGGATTTTAAGGAAAGAAACATGGAACAAGAATCAGTCCTATGGGAAATAAACAAGAGATGGTCCTTCCGTGTGTGGATGATGGCAGTTAATGTTTCATGAGTTGAGAAGTGTGATAACTTCAACTCTGTGTTTTGCAGTTCCAAAACAAAACAAACAAAACCACCCCAAAACACCCTTTGACATGTATCTTTGCAGACCAGTCTTGTACATGTTAAGGAAATCTTCACTAAATTGGGTTGCTAGATAAAAGAGTACACGCATTTTAAATTTTAATACATTTTGCCAGGCAACTTCTTTATTAACTGTTTCAAAATTTTTCTTACATAGTCTCATTCATTTATACCTTAGGTTGAATTTAGAGTGAACTAATCAAGTTCTACAAGAAACCCACGGGGATTTATGTTAGAATTGCATCCTAATAGGGAGTCGCAATTTAGAATTACATTAAATTAATAGCTTAATTTATTGGTAATTGACCTGCTTTCAACCTGAGGAAATATTTTGTAAGCATAAAAAGTAAGAGGAAATCGTAAGTGAAAACATTAAGATGTTAATGATGATTTTTCTTGGATAATGGGACTACATGTACTTTTTTCCTCTGTCCACTTTTCTGGGTATCCAAATTTTCTTCAATATGCACACTCTACTTCTAAGTGAAAGCATTTATTTAAAAACTGAACCATATAGTAATAGAGCCAGGAGGGATGGTTATTTTCAAAACTAGCTTTTTTCCTTTTTAATGAGAAGAGAGATTCAGGAGCCGCATTTTAAATGTTAGAAATTATTCATCAAAGTTGCTTTTAATGATTACAGAAATCAAAAAATTGATATCATAGTTTCAGGTGAGTAAAACTACTTTCCTTCTTCATGAAGTAATGTTTTAAAATCAAATGGGTCTCATTATGTGGTGTGGTCCCTGAGGACAATGTTATCAAGGTTCTCTAATGAAGCATGCAACAAACATTTCTTTTTATGGTTCTGACATATTTAATGCTCAAAAATAGCTAGAAGGCAAGAGGAGTACATTCCAGTTGGGAGACATCAGCTCATCCTGTCAGAGGGATGAACCGCAGAGTGTTGTACTTTTCCAAAAGTCAAGAAGAAGAAACTTTGGGGTTGTATTCTTTCCTAACAGCAGATACAGCAGTATATCAAAAGTCCAGTTTGCAAGTTCTTTCTGAACAATTGGGAATATCTACTGAAGTCTGTGACTACCTAGAAACTGAAGATGAGGCAACTGCACATCTGTACATTTCAACTCCATCCGAACTCTATTAATTTTGAAGGGGTGGTAATAAAGAAGGAGAAAACTGGGAGTTAGCAAGCGGCAAGAGAGACATAGAAAATGAAAATGAAAAAGCATGTGGACGTGTTGTAGCGAGGAACCAAGTCAAGGAACTCTGGGCATAGCACTGCTGCATGGAGTCTGTGAGGCTGGAGGGAGGTAGGCCAGCTGTATGAGTGGTTTCTCCCACTACTTGATCCAGAGAGTTCTGCAGGAAACCATTACAGGTGAAATTAAGGGCTCTATAATAAACCCTTTATGTGAGAGGAGCAGAATATGAAATTAGAAGGCATAAATTTTGGACTTTAACAAGCAAAAGTGTTAATCTTTGGACTTTAATTTCTCTCTGAAATTTGATTAACGGAGCAGTTTTAGTAATCAAATTCAAGATATCTGTCTATTTGGTATTTTATTCATTCATTTTTATTCAAAACCTCTGATATGCTCTCTGGATGTAATTTGGCATGAGAAATAAAACAGAGAACAAATTTTCAGCCTTGGGAACCACATGACCCTGGGATTGTCCTAATTAATTAGCTGTTCTGACCAATTTCTGAATGTGGTGGAGGCAAATTACAATTGGCCATCAGCACCCTCATGAGGATACACAAAGCAGCAGAGGTCAGTGCTGGAGATGGGCTTAGTGAAGGTGAAGCAGGTCTGTCCTATAGACCTGGGCCACCCTTCTCCCATGAGGGAGCAGCCATATTCATAGGTGACCAAAAGCTTAATGGTCAAGCTCAATAAACTAAGATAAAAATGAACTAGGCAGTGGAAGGGTGGAGGTCTGGTACCATTCTCTCCCTTCTTATGGAGGGACATCCATAAGCATTACAAGCCTGGTTCCCAGAGTAACTGATTTGATTGGTGAGTTATATAGAGGAAACACACCTTGTCTCTCTCTCTCTCCCTTCCCTCTTGGGTGAAGCCGCCCTTCTGAGCAACACTTTACTCTGCTCTCCCACATTGTAATTCTCACATCTTAGCAGGACCAAGAATCCACAGGAAACTTCACGAGCTCTGCTCTGGTCCAGCTTGTACTAAGATAGATATCTATTTAGTTTCAGTCACTTTCTTCATCATTTCCTTGCTCTAAGCTCCCTCGGGACCCATGCTTCCTGCAGACAGCAGGGACTTTTACTTTCCTCCATACTTTCCATTTTGGAAGTGGCTACTCCCCTCAGACCCTTTCCTACCAAGGAGTTTCCTGTTTAAAAGCCCACTTGACCACAGATATAAGTGCTCTTCTCCAACCTTCCTTTAGTAGCCATTTTCAGGAATAAGGGAGTATTTTGTTTACTCCTTGACTTATTTTTCACTTGAGTGAATATCAGCACATGGGTACTGTAGAGGCCAAGTGCAGTGTTCAGCACTTGACCTGTGTGACCACAGGGAATCATGGTACTACTACATTGAACAAAGGTTTTCAAACACCATGCATTTTCATGGTCATTACCTGAGTTATATTCATCCTTTTATAACCTACGGATGAAGAAAAATGTCAAGGAAAATAGTCTGTAGTCTCTCGTGTGTTTCATCATCTGATGATCTATTAGCTTTTCAATTAAGTAGAAAGTAGAAGTTAGCTGTTGATCTGAAGGGAACGTGGACCAACCCCGTGGTGTGGTATGCTGTGTCCAGGTTGTACTGTCTCAGGAGAGAGTGGCTGTGGACACCTCTTACAAATCCTGCACTTAGTGACATTGCCTTGGTGGCTTGAAAACAGCAATGATTAGGGCATTTACACTAAGAAAATTGGCAAATATGACAAATCAAGGCTTTATGTAAAGGTCAGTCTTGCCAGCACCCCACTTTCTCCATCGCTAATGTCTCCACATCACTTTTCTTATTACAGGATTTAAGTAAGTATCATACATCAGTACTGAATTTGATGGCTGGGAGTTGTGACTTTATTTCGCTATCCATACCTTTGAACTTGGAAGGAGAGTGAGAGACTGAGAGGGAACTCAGAGACAAGACCTGCTCATTAGGTCTTTGGAAGGGGTTCCATGTGGGATCTTCCGTCTTTCAACCAGCTTTTTCCCTCTCTACAGTCCTCTGTACTTCCTCACCTCTTCATTCTCACCTCCTTTCACAGGACATTCTACTTCTTTCCATATGATAACAGTTGCCCCATCAGCTCTCCCCTGCTCCCTCCCCATGTCTAACAAATTCTGACCCCCAGTCTTTAGCTCTATGTGAATGAAGCTTTCCTCGATTCAGGGCTTTCCTCGATTCAGAAGAGGAAAGGGATATCTTGCTTGTTGGAGGATATGGGAGGGAGCAGCTGGCTTAAACTGCATATCTTCTGTCTCCAACAATGAGGCTGTAGCTTGTTTTCTCCTGAATAGCCTGAAGGAAAACACCACTACCAGGATTATGTATGTTATTCCAAAGTGTAACTATAGTTGGCTGATCTGAGGAACTAAAATTCATCTATTCACAATGACATTGACTTTATTTTGGTCTTCTGCTGAAGGTGCAAGAACTCATCTCCATCACAAAGGCCCTTGTTAATGGAGCCATCAGAAATAGCACTCTCCTTATCAGAAATGTCCTGTATGCGCTTCAGTTCAGGCATGGTTTTCGTGATATCTTACTGTGTTTTATTCTTACGATTTGGGGATCCCACACAAGCATGGTGGGAAGGGGCAGTTCTCTTTAATATTAGCAAAGAAAACAAGCAGGTATTGCAGGTTTCAGAGCACTGATTCAGCTGCTTAAGACAAGTCCCCTCTTAGCCATATGAGAGGGGCCACCTCTAAATAACAGCCACTGCAGCTCTATGTTCACAGCACTGAGTGCAGCTTCTGCTCAGTCTCTGAAGAGCTGGAGAAAGCCTATTAGAAGGAAGTTTCCTTATAGGAGATTCTACTGTAGCCCCAGACCTACTCATTCACCATTCTGCTAATCCAGAGAATGCAGTTAAAATACAGCTTTTGTCTGTAAAACCCACTTTAGCTTATCCCATGCAATTTTCAGGAGGCATCCACTTGCTAACAATTAATACTCAACATGAAGAGGATTAAATACTTATACAATTCCAGCCGTCAAAAGGAGATTAGAAAAATTATTCTACGTTTTGCATGTTGGCTTCAAAGTACCCACAGTACATTGTTGGTGGCTGGTGATTTTAGCTTCCAGTTAATGCAATGTCAAAGAAGTTTTAAAGAGCAATATTTTACTTTTAATGATGCAGCATAATATACTAGGTAAGAGCAGGAATTTTGGAGTGAGATGTCTGAATTTGAATTTTTTTACCCTATTGGTTATTAGCCATGTGACCTTGAGTAACGTACTTAACCTTGATGTGTGTCAGTTTTCTCATCTGTTTAAGAGAATATTTTATCTCATATGGTTGAACATTAAATAAGTTAACAGTCACAGAGCTCTTAAGAATAGTCTCCACATATAGTGAGGGCTGTCTAGGTGTTGGTTACATAAAATATATTTTTAAAAAATGATATAAGTCAGTTTGATGTGAAATCTATTTTATGTCCCCGAGCATTTTTTTAATGCTCACAAGAAGCAGTGACAGAAGGGAAACAAATGATCTGAAGATAAAGAATATTTGATTCTCTCTTGGCTGTGTGTTTTTGTACATAGATGCATAAACATATGATGTCACCCTAGGACATGATTTGATAGCTGCCAGTAAGCTGCTCAGTTCCAAAGAAGATTGGAAAACTGCTCCTTGAGTCTCATTATAAGGTTTCCTCTCTGAACTTTTGTAGGCTTTAGAAAAATAAGGTAGCTTTTGGGGCCACATACCACCTCCAGTCATCCTTGTGTCTTTCAGAAATACTAACAGGAAACTTAAAATTCCCAGCTATTACATTTAGCAACAGAGTGAGTAAAAAAAAAAAAAAAAAAAAAAAAATCTTTCACTTTCCAAAGGGTTCACCTTGCCCGCTGCCTAGACAGAGCCAATTCATCAAGACAGGGGAATTGCAATAAAGAGTATTTCACACAGAGCCAGCTGTGAGGGAGACCGGAGTTTTATCATTACTCAAATCAGTGCCCCCGAGCATTCGGGTAGCTGAGTTTTTAAGGAAAACTTGGTGGCTGGGGGGAAGCCAGTGAGCCAGGAGTGCTGATGGGTAAGAGATGAAATCATAGGGAGTTGAAGTTGTCTTCTTGCGCTGAGTCAGTTCCTGACTGGGACAGGGAGAGGGCACAAGAGCAGATGAACTTGTTTATTGATCTGGGTGGTGCCAGCCGATCCATCAAGTGCAGGCTGTGCAAAATATCTCAAGCTCTGATCTTAGGAGCAGTTGAGGGGAGGGTCAGAATCTTGTAGCCTCCAGCTGCATGACTCTTTGTTGTTGTTGTTGTTGTTGTTGTTGTTGTTGTTGTTGTTGTTGAGACGGAGTCTCGCTCTGTCGCCCAGGCTGGAGTGCAGTGGCCGGTTCTCAGCTCACTGCAAGCTCCGCCTCCCGGGTTTACGCCATTCTCCTGCCTCAGCCTCCCGAGTAGCTGGGACTACAGGCGCCCGCCACCTCGCCTGGCTAGTTTTTTTTTTTTTGTATTTTAGTAGAGACGGGGTTTCACATTGTTAGCCAGGATGGTCTCGATCTCCTGACCTCGTGATCCACCCGTCTCGGCCTCCCAAAGTGCTGGGATTACAGGCTTGAGCCACCTCGCCCGGCCGCATGACTCTTAAAACATAAGTTCTAAACTTGTGGCTAACATTAGTCCTACAAAGGCAATCTAGTCCCCAGGCAAGGAGGAGGTCTACTTTCGGAAAGGACTGTTGTCATCCTTTTTTAAACTATAAACTAAGTTTCTCCCAAAGTTAGTACAGCCTATGTCCAGGAATGAACAAAGACAGCTTGGATGTTAGAAGCATGATGGAGTCGGGTAAGTTAGATCTCTTCTACTGTCTCAGTCATAGTTTTGAAAGGCAGTTTCACATCTTCATGACATTTAAAAGATGAGAAACTAAGACTCCTAAAGATGAATGATTTTCTAGAGCCAGGAGAGTAACATGATCCAACCAGGTCTGTATCGCTGATATTCTAACTATGGTGTCATGATTTGTACCCTGCATCATAAACTGAGCTTGAAGAGTATCTTAGTCTGTCCTTGCTGCTATAACCAAATACCTTAGACTGGGTAATTTGTAAATAACAGAAATTTGTTTTTCACATTTCTGGGGACTGGGAAGTCCAAGATCAAAGCACTGGCAGATTTAGTGTCTGAGACTCACTCTACGCTTCCAGGGTGACACCTTGTTGCGTCCTCACATAGTAGAAGGGGTGAAGTCTGTTTCTTTGCAAAGATAAAGGCAGGAGGGGAAAAGGGACTAAGATTCTTCCTTAAGCCTCTTTTTATAAGAGCACTAATCCTATTCATGAGGGTGGAGTGCTTATGACTTAATCACTGCCTGAAAGGCCTTGCCTCTGAATACCACAGTATAGGGTATTAGGTTCCAACACAGGACTGTTGGAGGTACACGTACATGCAAACCATAGCAAAGAGAAGTGTTAGACATGCCCCTTGACATTGTCTTCAGGGTACAGAGGCAAAGAGGTTAACATCCAGGGCAGAAATCAGAATATGCACAAGTAGAAAACATTAAACTTTAAATTTATTTACTTGTGATTTTCCAGATGTTCTGACCATTTCCTTCCTATATTTACCTTCTCTACTAAGAGAAAGTACAGTTTTGATGTGAGTGAAAATAACATTGATTCAGTTTCTTCATTCTTTCCATTTGCCAAGTGATGTGTCTTGGGTTTTGTGTGTATACATGTGTGTTCTAACTGCTTTTCTAAGTATGACTTTTATAAGAAGTATTTTTCAGTTTCCACATTGCTTTTCAGAACCACCTCCACTTACACACACACACACACACACACACATCAAACTTCAATGGTTTTCAAATGCCATTTTCCATGGATTACTAGCACTTTCTGCTTTCCACTGTGTGAAATTGTGGCAAAGTTTTTATTTACCACACGGAATTTATTCTGCTTAGCTAAAGTTTATTCTGCTTAGCTGAAGGTGTTAACTTAAGCTGTATTTTTACGTAGTTTCTTTCCACGGAAATTGATACTACAATTAATCAGTGACTACACATGAGTCCTCCATCAGGCAATGTTGTAAATTCCAGTTTCTAGGACTTCTGGATGAAATGCTGGATGGCTAACTTTCTCCCATCTTTAGCCTTGCTAACATGGTAAAGTGTGCTGGTTTACAAACTGTGTGGAGTGGATCTCTCAAGGTAGCACTGGGACCAGTCAGTATGCATTAGCATGGGCCTACAGTTGTGACTAATGCATCTCTTTTAATTTTTCCAGAATTTTTATTATGATAAAATACATATAACATATACGTTACTCTCTTAACTGTTTGAAGCATACATTTCAGTGGCACTAAATACATTCATAATGTTGTGCAACCATCACTACCACCCATCTCTGTAACTTTTTGCCTCTTGTAAGATTAAAACTCAACAGTCATTAAACACTAACTCCCCATTCCTCCCTTCCCCAGCCCCTGGCAACCACCATTCTATTTTCTGTTTCTAAAATTGTGACTACTCTAAGTATCTCATATAAGTGGAATCATGCAGTATTTGCGTTTTTGTGCCTGGCTTATTTCAATTAGCATGATGTCCTTATGCTTCATCCATGTTGTAGCATGTGTCAGAATTTCCTTTCTAAGGCTGAATAATATTCCATTTTATGTATTCACCTCATTTTGTTTATCCATTCATCCACTGATGGACCCTTGGGTTAGCTCATGTTTCAGCTATTGTGAATAACGCTGCTATGAACGTGGTTGTACAAATATCTCTTTAAGACCCTTCTTTCAGTTTTGGGGGTATATATCCAGAAGTGAAATGGCTGGATTATGTGGTAATTGTATTTTTAATTTTTTGAGAAATCACCCTATTATTTTCCACAGTAGCTGTACCTTTTTAGATTCCCACAAATGGTGCACAAATGTTTGCATTTCTCCACATTCTTGCCAACCATTGTCACTCTCTTTTTTTTTTTTTTTTTAATAGTAGCCATCCTAATGGATGTGAAGTACTATCTCATTGTAGTTTTGATTTGCATTTCCCTAAAGATTACTGATGTTGAGCATCTTTTTATGTGCTTATTGGCCATTTGTAAGACCACCAGCAGGTGAGTCTCCAGGCCCCACATCTGCTTTGAATTTATACTCTATGTATATTGCCTTCCTCATAATATATAATTAGCAGGAAGAACCCAATGGCTAAAAATACTTTGAACCAGTAGTGTGTGAGGGAAGACTGCAGTGCTGAGTCAGAGATCAGCATAGAGTTTGTGTCAAAAACAAGCAGTGTCTCCTTAGGAAAATTACTTAATTTTCTGAGGCTTCATTTCTTGATTTACAAAAAGAAAGAGATTTGACTAGGTGATCTTCAGATTTTTTCTCTTGCTATAACTTTGTGTGATTTCCCAAGACTAATTGAAAATCACTTAATGTCAGCGCCACAAGCTGTAATTAAAATAAAGACGTAGACAGCAACATGAGAAGGGAAGGTCAGTGGCAGCCGATGTCAGGAAGGAAGCACAATACTTTAACACAGTTGGCTCATTTTACAGGTGAGAAAACACAACCATGTGACCACGGTGGCCAAATCACCCCCTGAAATATTATTAGATTTTGTCTAAATTTTCCATGTTGACTAGGAATTCAAACAGAGGAAAGGCTTGGTGCTGTCGATTTAGAAAGAATCCTAGAATACAATAAGGTAGAAAATTTCGTAGGTGCCCCTTTGATCTCTGAGTGAAATCATGATTGCTCACCTTGATTTGCTGCATAATTTCCTGTGGGCAAACCCTCAGAATTCCTGGAGTTTTGTCCTTGGATGATTAGACAGGTCTGAGAATCTCAAGAGCTTTCTTCATTATGATCAGGAGAAATAAACAGTAAAATCTAAGTATATTAGGGTAGAATTTTACAAAACATAGTGAGACCTGAGTTTCCATATTTGCTTCATGTTAGGGGGGAAAGCCTACTTTTTGAGAATTTCTACCTTTCTATCTGCCTGTATGCTTTTTTACTTACTGGAAAGAAGAATTGCGGAGTGCCAGAGGTATAGGTGTGAACTTTTAGTCTTTCAAAAGCCAATTAAATGCCAACATTAAGATGGTCAGCCACCATAAAGGTAATATATACATTATTAATTAAAGAAGAATGAGGCTGGGCGCTGTGGCTCACACCTGTAATCCCAGCATTTTGGGAGACCAAGGTGGGCAGATCACTTGAGGTCAGAAGTTCTAGATCAGCCTAGCCAACATAGCAAAACCTCATCTCTACTAAAAATAGGAAAATTAGTCCCCCAGGTGTGGTGGTCCACACCTGTAGTCCTAGCTACTTGGGAGGCTGAGGCAGGAGAATTGCTTGACTCTGGAAAGCAGAAGTTGCAAGGTTGCAGTGAGCTGAGATCACACCCCTGCACTCCAGACTGGGCAACAGAGTGAGACTCCATCTCAAAACAATAATAAAATAAAATAAAAAATAAAGGAGAATGAGTTGAAATTTATCTGTCCCAAATATGTCAACTTCCCTAGTTCTTCCAGACCAACATTTTCATAGATCTCTATGGAACGCTACATGAAGGTTATACACTGGCCAAATGACAGGCTCCTCTGAGTGCAAATCAAGAACTCAGACTGTCTTGTGTTAAAGAAAAGACAGCTCTTTGGAAACTCTGTGATTTAGTCCTTTCTTTTCACCTGAGTGCTTTTGGGAGGGGAAAAAATTGCTTCATATTAGTTGCATAGATCTCATTGATCTCACTTCCATGCAGTGATTTTTCATTTTTATGACTGAAAGTTATTGAAGTTTCCCTATGGCCCAAAGGCTGAGGAGGTGGTCCTCAGAAAGCCAAGAGCAGACTGGGGTAAACAATGCCCTGCCGACTAATGAGTCCTGCCTCATTACTTTGTGTAAAGTTTCTCAGGTGGGCAGTTACCTAGTAATTTCATTTGAGCAGAATGAGAGTTAAGGGACCTTGATGCAAGTGCACTGCTCCCTTCAATCATTTTGTCAGAATAGCTTTCGATTTGCAGGGAGTTGCATAAGGAAAAGGAGGAAGATTGAACTTCTTAAATTTTTTTGAAAGCAACACACATTTTATAGACATCATATTGTGAAATAAAGAAAGTTGTCTTAATAAAGTTGCTTTGCCTGTGATTTTGTTTAGTCTTTTCTCTTGATCAAATTTCTCTTTGCTTCTAAGAAGAGATAAAAGTAGAGGAGTGGAAGGAAGAGAGAGTGAGGGGTCAGAAGACCTAGGCTTGAATACCTATCTCAACTTCCAAATCCTACTCTCAAACGTGGGGAACGGGTGATACTTTCTCTTACCTCACAAAGTTATGTTGAGACTCAAATGAAATAATGTCAGGAACAGCAGTGTTTAAGATTATTTTTTAACCTTCACAATTATAACTTGTTTTTCTTAAGGGGAAGTTCAAAGCTCTCCTCCTCTTTTCCCCACCCAAGAGAAAGAGGAGATCATGTGAAGATGTCAGGGTTAAGAACATTGTACTGCTCAGTGACAGCGCATGGAATGTCACTGCCTGGTGAAAAGCTGAGCTCTTTCTGGAGTTCCTCAGTTTCACTTGGCAAGAGTTAAACCTCAGGAAAACCAGCTCAGCATTCTGTTTCTATCTCTTTGCAGATGTTTGGGTACCACTTAGACCACAGGCACTGAGACACTCATAGAATTTGAGTGCTGAATTTTTCACGCCCAATGTTCATTAGGATGCATATCTCTGCTGTTCTAGTGGATCATTGCATTCTCAAATAGGAAGGGTACTTGAAAGTTTAGATTAGGTGCATAAAAGCTAAAAATTCAATACTAATCATTCTTAAGAACAAAAACAATTTCTTTGTAGTACAATGAATTTTGGCAGATGGGGGGGTTCACGCTAATGGTATTAGAATCAGTAAACCCTTCCCTTGCAACCGCCTTAAGAAAGTCACACACTATAGAGAAAGGCTTCAAAGAAACCTGATGAAAGGTAAGCTAATAGAGCATTGACCTTGGGCCATTTACCGTAGATAATCTCTTTCTGCAGCCCACCCTGTTAATGCGCCACCCATATCCCCTTGTCTACCTGAGCTCTGTACTGCAGAGGGTATTTGCTGTCTGCAGGAGTGTGTACTGCAGCTCACCTACCCCAACTGCACAGCAAGTTGGAAGTGCCAGATAGAGTCCTAAGAATGACTTTGAGCAAAAGAGTAATGCGAATTGGTATCAATAATTGAAGAATCTAGGTTGTAGGTGTACAATGTAAAATTCCTGACACTTTTCTAAATGTTTGAAAATTTTCATCATAACATGTTGAATGAGATGGTGTTGTAAAAGGCATGCATGGGAAAATATTCAACATATGTTGATGAATAAAAGTGAATGAAAGTTACAAAACAGTACACACTATGATCACAATGTTGTATGTATAAAACGTGTATGTGTATACATATGTATATATATATACACACTGAATGTGTATATGTAGACACTCATTAAATAGAGAGAGAGAGACATGTAGATAGATAGGTTTGTACATGCCACTTTCAATGTCTTTACTTGTATTAGATACAATAGTTTTGGAAGGAAACACAACAAAAAGATAGTAATTGTTGGCTATGGGTAATGACCATACAGATAATTTTAAAATAAACTTCATATTACTTCTCTGTACCTTCTAAATATTCTATAATGTATTTATTTATATAGTCAGATTAAAAATATTATTTACTAATTGTGTTTTGAACAGTGTTTACTGATGGGGAAAACAAAGGTATACGTAGTTGTTGTTCTGTGGTATGATTACAATTGAAAGCCATATATGTTATGTTGGAAGGTTTTACGATCTTTTTATTGCTAGTAACTGAGGGGAAGCAGATAAAAGTGTGTTGTAAGTTAAATCACAAAGGTAATAACGCTTGTCGCTAAGATGTAATTTTAGGGGGATTTTTTTCTTATTCTAAAGCTTTTGTTTGTCTTGATTTTCTATAAAACACTCATTATTTTACCATCAAACAAAATACTTCATTTTAAAGGGAGAAGGCCTAAGTGTTTATTTCAGGCCCAACAGCATTTGTATCTGTGCTTCTCATAGGACTGTCATGAGTCAAATGAAATTATAAATGAGAAAACACTCTTTTACAAATTTAGAAATGTAGAAATTATTATATAATATGTTATTATAACATGTTAAAGTAATTTTTTTTTACAGCTTTTCAAACTCCAGAGGTTATTTTAAGCATTAAGAGTATGAGGCTCTTTTTACAAATAAATCTTCAGGCTCTACTGATTCACCTTTCATGGGACTCATTTTTCATTGAATAGCCAGAGCATAACAAGCTTCATACATCATTATCTAAGTTGAGGAGCAGTGAGAATCTGTAGCAGGGGAGAATTTTATTAAAGCTGTGCATGCCAGTGCTCTCTTTCTTTTCACACTCAGAGCCTAGAGCAGTATTAACTAACGGAAACACGTAGGTAAACACAAAATTGGTAAGCAGAGGGAACTGTGAGGCACCTTTATATCCCGTGGATTATATGACAGTTTACCTACCCTCAGTTCCTTCCCTGTCTGTACACACATGCCAGTCCTTGGTTGAGCCAAGGAGTCTATTCTTCCTCCAGCTTGGATCTGGGCTGGTCTGATTGCTTGGGCCAGTAGAATGCAATAGAAGTGCTAGAGGTGTTTGAACTAGAGCAACTCCATCTTGAATAGGAACTGGTTAAAATGAGGCTGAGACCTGCTGGGTTGCATTCCCAGGAGGTTAAGCATTCTTACTCACAAGATTAGATAGGGAGTTGGTAGGACTGGTATCACAAGACACAGGTCATAAAGACCCTGCTGGTAAAATAGGATGTAGTAAAGAAGCTGGCCAAAACCCACCAAAACCAAGATGACCATAAAAGTGATGTCTGGTCTTCTTAGCTGCTCATGACATGCTAATTATGATGCATTATTATGCTGAAACACACTCCCACCAGCGCCATGACAGTTTACAACTGCCATGGTAAAATCCAGAAGTTACCCTTTATACTATAAAAAGGGGAAGAACCCTCAGTTCTGCAAATTCTTCACTCATTTCCTGGAAATCTCATGAATAATCCACCCCTTATTTAGCATATGATCAAAAAATAATCATAAAAGTAGCTAGCCAGCATCCCCGGGGGCTGCTCTGCTTATGGAGTAGCCATTCTTTTGTTCCTTTACTTTTTTAATAAACAAACTTGCTTTCACTTTAATCTATGGACTTGCCCTGAATTCTTTCGTGGGTGAGAATCTACCCAAGAGAGAACCCTTTCTTGGGGTCTGGATCGGGACCCCTTTCCTGTAACAGAAGTGATGTTGTGCTGATTTTGCTGCCATCCTTTCGCAGGACTGGCAATGCCTGCTGCTTCCTCCGAGCTGTCAAGTAAGAAGTCCAGGCTACTCTGCTAGAAAGAGAGGTCATGTGCAGGAGCACTGAGACATCCCAGGTGTGACACTCTTCCACCTAGAACATTCTGTCTGTCATCCTCTGCCATGTGTAAGCCTTCCGCCTTAGTTGGGAAACTGTGAGACCATCCTGCTATGTTAGTGATCAGGTTGGCAATTTTAATTTCTGTTTCCAGAGGAGCATTGAATGGAGTAGAGGGATCAGGACTCTCCTTTGGCACTAGCTCTAAGCTGCATTCTCCTATCAGTTTTGTCAATAATCAAGCCCTTGAATTCTCCATCTCTCTATGCTGTCTGATTTCTTAACCTAGAGGTGGGGGTAGAGAAGAGGTTTGACTCATTGTCATCCCCTCAAACATCAACACTTGAGGATTTTCCTTTATCTACGTAATTAGGAAAATTGCTGGGATAAATTCTAGCATGAATCTCTTGTCATTGATTTTATCTGCACTGTAGGAAACCATTTCAATTACACACCCATGTCTCCAGGTCATCTGAGTATTCTGACACAATTTGCCCTAGCCATGCAAGTGTAATGGGCTCCAAAGCTTTATCTTGTAGGTAAAACACACATACATTTCATCTTCAATATTAATGTAAAAACTGCTGTGCTTCTATTAATGAAAAAGCAAGTTCCAGCTTTCAGCTGTTAATAGCAATGAGTATTGATAATTATACACTGTAGATAATTACAATCGCTATCATTGTGCATTAATATTTTTTAAATCTCCTGAAGTAACAGGGATTTTGACAATAGCGGTAATACTGGTACTTTCCAATTTGTCCATTTTTATTTATTTATATATTTATTTATTTATTTTGGGATCAATGTAAGTTACAAGTGGTGGTTGAAACGTATCAGGAAGCCAATTCTGTAATAAAATATTATTACAGATAAAACTCTAACCCTAAAAATTGAAAAACACATAAGCAATACTTTATGTGACATGGCCTTGAGCTGACTGCAATCAGATTCAACAAGGTAGATACAGAAAAAAGTCTGGCTCTGTATAGCAAAAGTGGGTGGTTTATAAATATGTGGGCATACTGTGTGAAAACTGATAAACAGAGTTACTCATATCTGTCCTCCTTAGCCATCAACTTTCTTATTGTTTAAACCTCTGTTCATTTCCTGAATACTGTTGAACACTACCCCATTTGTCTCTCCATCACTACCTGTAATCCTTGCTTTTCTGTGCTTGTTACATAAAGGTCATAGCTTCATGAGCTCTTTAGAGAGATACCAATGATTATGTTGAAAGTACTTTGAGAACTAGTAATGTGCTACCCCAAATAGTCATTGTTTTTGTGTATAATCACATAGCATGCATTAGGAATTGGTGTCTTAGAATGGGCACGCAAATTGTACAAGATTGTGCAGTTATTACTAAATGAAACTGGAATGCAAAACTTTGTTTCCCTGATTCCAAAGGCCATATTTTGAACCACTAGATTAGAGAGTGAAGCAATTTCTTGGAATTTTACTCTGAATTCTATGTAGATCATTTTCATGTGTATACCTCCTCTGAGTCACCCTCAGGTAGGGACATTTTGTTTTCCATTCAACTGATAGAAATTCTAATAGGCTTAATAGATGCTTTTTCTTTTCTCTTCTGCAGACAGCATACATTCCTTGCTCCCATTATCCATTTACGTTTAATCAGCCAAACATAAATTACTTCCATTTGCACTTCCTCTTTTTCACTTCTCATTTTTATCATAAAAGAGTGAGCCTGCCAACCACTATTTCCCTCCTCTGTCCATAGCCTTCCCATTGCTTACTATCTCCCCTCCCTGCATGTTCCTTCCCAATGACATGGAAACAATCCTCTTATACTCAAATCAAAAGCAAAAGCAAAAGCAAGAACAAACAAATAAGCACAATAATTCTTTCAACCTATGTTTCCTCCGCCTGTTCTACTTCTCCTTTCACAACCAATCCCCCGAAAAAGATTTTGAAATATACTGTCTCCGTATCCTCATGCAACATCCACTCCTGTCCCTGTTTCCCCTCTCTGGCCACCCCATGGACATGGCTCTCATTTGTTGAATCCCACAGGCACCTTTTTATACATGGCCTATTTGGCCTTCAGCACTGACTCTATTTTCAACTCACTCTTGGAAAGACGCTTTCCTTGGCTCCCTTCCTCGTGCAAAACATCGTTGTGGTTTCCTCATGCTTCCTTAGACACATTTTCTAGTCTCCTTAGCAGGCTCTTTTGTCTCTCAAATGTTTACACACCCTCTTTCTTTAGGGCCTTTTCTCCTTTTCTTTCTCTGGACTGGTTTTGAATACACCCCCACTTTCTGTTTATATTGCTAGGACCCTACATTCCAGTGACAGCATTCAACCTAGTCTCTGGTTTTGGTCTTGCCCTAGTGGTCATTGTGAAATGTAAACCTAATCATGCCACTTTCCTCCTTAAAACTCTTCAAAGGTTTTCTCATGCACTTGCGTGAAATTCAAACCGCTTTCCGGTGTTAAAACTTTTGAGCTAGGCCACATTAATGTTGATGTACAGAGTTGTGAACTAAAATTCCAGCAGGGTGGCAGGGTCCTGTGGAGAGGAGCCCTTATTAGTGTTTTTTACACATTGAACCTGTAATGCATGTTCCTATTGTTATGAGTTTTAGGAGGCTGGGCTTCTTCAACAAACAGATCTCAAATGCAAAAGACATTTATTTCTTCCATACCTAATGGCCTGAGGTGGGTGTTACTTTTTGACAGGAAGGTCTCCTTTATTTGGGATTCAGGGAGCCCCTGCCAAGGGCCTCATCATTTTTGGCATCCAACAGACAGAAAGTTTAAAGGAGCCTGGGGGAGGCATCCAATAATTCCACTTCCTACTCTTCACATAACTATTCACATGATTGTGATCATACCTAGATGGAAGGGGGTTGGAGAATGTCATTCCTGAGTGGGAAGCCACTTCTCGTGGATAACCCTGCACTAACAAAGAGAAATCTGTCCAGAGCAATCCTTGGTGAACCTGGTAGTGTCATCTTTAGAAGTGAAGACACAATTGGCACATGATCATTTATTCATTATATCACTGTTAATAAAAGAGAAAAAAGTTAAAAATAATGGCGAGAGCTCAATCTATGTGACAGGTAGGTAAAGCAGTGATTAGGGTGGGCATGATTCTTACTCTTTTGGAGGTCTGGGCAGGATGCTGTGGAAATACAGTGACGGCATGGTGCATGCAGTGATAACAAGGGACAAGATGCGTGAGCTTGTGTTTGATCACTTTCGCTCTCAGGGGCGATGCTATGTGGTTTACTTTGTCATTCTACACTCAACATCAAATAATATTTGGCTGATCCTGCTGCTCCCATTTTATATTAGGTAATTGGAAGACTGAAACTTTTTCTTGAAGAGAAACGTGTCGTTCTCTAAACAGAGTTCATTCAGTATTGTTGATTGAGATTGTAGGAACCTTGTATACTCTGCTCTCTGAGGAATTTCACTGGAACTCTGACTCCAGTCAGCATGAAGCTCTCAAACCATAAAATAAGTCTAAACTCTACTGGGAATTTTCTTTCCTTCACAGTTGCTTCTGAATAGAGATGAGCCTTCAAAATTTTCCTTGGATATATTTACCAACAGGGAACTGCCCCTCCCACAATCTTGCATTCTGAGACAATGGAACATTAGTATTTAATAATTACCACTGGTAACCTGAAAATGCAAATTCACTTCTTACCACAAAATCAGAGTTAATCACTAAAATTGTGCCTACCTGGAAAAACCACTTGAGCAGGCACCTACACAGTAGATGCAAAAGGCTTGTGTGATGTTGGGCAAGTTACTTGCTATCATTTGAATATTTGACCCTCTAGATCTCACGCTGAAATCTGATCCCCAGTGTTGGAGGTGGGGCCTAATGGGAGGTGTTTGGATCAGGAGGGTGGCTCCCTCATGAATGGGCTGGTGCCATCCTTGAGGCAATGAGTGAGTTCTTGCTCTGTTAGTTCTTGCAAGAAGTGGTTGTTAAAAACAGCCTGGAACCTCTCTACCCCTCTTACTTCCTCCTGTGCTGTGTGATCTCTGTAAATGCTGGCTCCCCTTCACCTCCTGTCAGGATTAGAAGCAGCCAAGATCTTCACCAGATGCAGGTGCTGGTGCAGCCTGCAGAACCATCCACCAAATTAACTTTTTTTTAAAATAAATTACCCAGCCTTAGGTATTCCTTTATAGCAACATAAATGAAGGAAGACATTACTCAACCTCAGTGTGTATATATATAAATCGGTGCTAATAATTGCTACCTCACAAACTTGTCATGAGGATTAGCCAAGATACCCTCTAGGAAAGCACATTGCACAGAAGAGATGCCCCAGTAAAGCTTAATTTCTTTCCTTCATTCCTTTTCTTTTTTCCTCACTCTCTCCTTTCTTTCTTCGCTTCCTCCTCTTTTCACTCTCACCTCCCCTCTCCTCCTATCCCTTGATGGTAGAGCTGGAATCTGCAGGAGAGGATCATAGAGATTTAGAGAGAGGAAACTGACTCTGAAAGTCAGAGGCCAGTGCAAAGGAGGGCAATAGGGAGAGAAATGGGGCTGAAAGCAAAAGGTAAATAATTTAAAAAAAAAAAAAAGATTCTGCAGTAAGACAGTGTCACAGATTGCATGCTTCCTGCAATCAGCCAGAAACTCTTTCTGGCTAAGCCAGTCTCAAGCATGTTAGTGCCCAGAGAGAAAGAAGAGAACAGAACAGGATCTTTCTGCTGGCCCACCCTCAGCTGCCAGTCATCCACCTTTTTCCACAGTCCTTTGTAAAGGCTTCTTGTTTGGAAAGTTCTTTATCTTCCACTTTGCGTGTGCCTTTCAACCTCCTATGTATATTTAGATACTCAGCTTAACTATGCCTTAGGCTCTGTGATTTATTCCTGCAAGTGTCCCCCAACCACAGCATCCTGCCAAACTTCTGATATGCATTTACTAGTTCAGTTCAGGCCCAAAAGAATTTGTTGTGTCTCCCATTTTCCATGTATGAGGGCAGGGGATGGGTATGAAATAGTCTTACTCCCAAAGCTATGCCAGTAGAGGAAGAGGTTCCCCAAACCCAGTCCCCACTGTACATACTGCATCAGAATACCTGGGGAATATTTGTTAAAATGTATATTTCTAGGCCCTACTCCCAAGAATTCAGATAAGGCTGAGGCTTAAGTATCTGTAATGTAAGAAGTTTTCCCAGCTAATTTTGATGGGCAGAAAAGTTTAGAAACTTCAGTAGTAAAATCAAAATAAACCATTTGAGAATATTGTCTGTGATGAGGTTTGGATTGATGGCATTCTGTGTTGCCAACTACAGACTGGTCCAAATATGTCTGAGGACAATTAGGTGAGTTTACTTTTTATTACATTGTCTTAAAGCTTCCATTCCATTTAAGGCACTGACATTTCTTCTGGTGCAGGTTTGACATGCAGAGAAGGCAGATGGGCAAGCCACTGTCATTTCACTCTCATGCCAATAGCCTTGGTGAAAAGGACATGTGGACTTTTGACTTCTTTTGTCTTCTGCTCTGATGTTATAATGGCTCACCACTATAACACAAGGGTTGCCACTGAACACTCAAGCTGTAGGCGGCAGCCTTCTTCTGTGTTCTGTCTGTGGCAACTTTTGTGCTGCGTGTGTCTCATATTTCTTGTTCTCATTCTCTGTGTCTCAGAGTCCTGGCTTCATACCCCAGGCTACGACTTCTGATGTTCCTCCCCTTCTTTCCCTGGCTCATCGTTGTCCTTCACGCACTCTGCCCTTGACAGTGTGCAGCCCCATTCCGGGTGAGACTCCTTCTTCCAGGCAGGCAGACACAGTCTCCTGCACAGACAAAACCCACTCCCGTCACTACCACAGGAGGGAGATTTCTGCCCACCCAGCTCTTCCCTGTAATTCTTCAAAGGCAGTTCTGTCCTGAGTAACTTGTGGCTTTCATGGGAAGCTAAGAAGATGTGCCTTGAGGATCCTTTCGTGTTTCTGCAGAGAGAAGTATTCTTTAATGGGCTCCCTGAAGAGCACAGAGTACTTGCAAGCCAGTGAACAGGAACGAGAAAATTTCAAAGAGAATGGTTCATGGCTGCATTAAAAGCGATTTCTGTTCCATTGGGGAGGTAGATACCACTCCAGTTGAAGTGGGGTTGAAAACCCTGCTCTAAGATCCTGAAGCGGAAATACTTCTTCCTGAGGTAAATCTAAAAGTCTAAAGTCAAAGACGGTGAGGTGTATAAAATAGAACAAATACAAAAGCAAAAACCATTTTCCTGAGAGATTTAATGGAAATTGTTTAAATAATAACTGAAAAAGAATACCAGGATCACAGAACATTAAAAAGAGAGCATCGTTAGAAGGCCAAGCATCTGCAGGAACCGCTGTATCTCTTTGAAACCCACAGACCAAGAAGGCTTTATAACCAGGGCTAGGTAGCCTTGAGTTGCTTCCTTTGCACAATACTAGAGCAACCATGATGGGTAGGTGGGTTCAGCCTGACCTCTTATTTCCAGGGAGACTTGTCATCCCTTTCTTTCCATCTTATCGCCTGTGTTCAAGTCATTCTGAGAGATAAAGAATTTGAGAAAGAAAAACAGATGGAAACATTGGCAACTGTCTAAATGTTCTAGGGTTCCCATAATAAATTACCACAAACTGGGTGGCTTAAAACAGTATACATTTATTCTTTCCCAGTTTGGGATATCAGAAGTCCAAAATCAAAGTGTCAGCAGGATGACACTGCCTCTGAAGGCTCTAGGGGAGAAGCATTCCTTTTCTCTTTCAGCTCGTGGGGGCTCCAGACATTCCTTGGCTTGTAGCAGAATCACTCTCATACCTGTTTTCACCTTTGCATGACCTTCTCCATGTGTTCTATTCTTCCCTTTTAAGGATACTTGACATAGCATTGGGGCTTGCTCTAACTTCAGATTATCTCACCTTGTGATCCTTAACTTAGTTACGTCTGCAAAGACCCTTTTTCCAAATCAGGTCACATTCACAGGTTGCAGAGGACATGTCTTTTGGAGAAGTACCATTCAACCCACCACAGCAGGATTTAAGAAAATGTCCTCTATGATAATATCTAAAATGAAACCTGAGCTCTGTTTCTCGAACGGTGCAGCTCAGAAGTTCACTCCGTGTACTACTGCTGGTCTGAGTTGTCTTCTGTCATTGATTCAAGGGTCGCTTGCCCCCTTCCTCACAGCCGTTCAGCCACACTGGCCCTCTCCCAGGTCCCTGAATTCACCAAATCCCTTCCCACCTTGAAGTCTTTGCACTTTCCTCGAGGAAAGCCTTGAACATCACCCTTTGTGCACAGCTCACTTCTCACCCTGGATTTCTCATCTCTAATGATTACCTCTTCCCAGACAGAACTTCCCTGACCATGCTGTTATTATTATTGTTTTTAATCATAAGCAGTTTGTTTTCTTTGGGGCACTGACTCCAATTTTTCAATTATTTGGATGATCAGTCTCTCCCATGCCCAATAATTTGAAGTGCCAAGTGGGCAAGGAATGAGTTTACCCTGTTTACTGGGCACATCTAACACTAGGCACAGCATCAGGTTCTCAAAAAATGATAGCTGAAAAGTAATGTACTTCAGGTAATGAGTGAATAAGCACGTAATGTTTGTGACATCATTTCCTTTCCTACTTGCACTTCTTTCATCTTTTCCTGGACTTGGCTTTTCCAAGTGACTATCTAAAACTTTATGCTTATCTTCATCTAATCATTGTCAGGATAATAACTGATGGAGGCCCTCATGCTTGTGCTCCTAAATAGTTTACAGTTGTATCTCTCTTCTATTGTAATTGAGACTGAAACAACTAGGCAGGTATTTCTATTGCACCAAGTATGTTGGCTGTGGTGTTTTGTCATCATCGTTCTCTCCAAGGATGGGCATTAGGAATCAGAGGGAGAGGGGGTCATGGCCTCAAGGGCAAATGCCAAACCTGTGAGGTATAGCAGTGAATGTAGTGAGCAGCTAGTCCCATGCTTCTAATTGGCTTCTGAATTTTCCCTGCTTAAATGACAGCACCCAATGTAGCCTTAAGCTCTTACACATTTCTCCAGCTTTGGTGAATATTAGAGCTTTCTTTATTGTCTTTATAGAAATGATATATTCTCATTGTAAAAATTCAAGCATTAAAAAACGTATGAAGATGAGAATTTTTAAAAAATTCACCCAAACCCCATCACTGAGACATATAATGAACATTAGATAAGCATGATTTTAGGCAGTTCTCTAGTACCATATAAGGAAAGTATATATACATAAGGTCTCTCTAGGTCTATATATGTAAGGAAGGGGACATGATTAGGTAAATAGGCTGAGAAATCATTTTCATAGCAATAGATCATACTTTACATAAAATAATATTTTTGATAAGAATATATGAAATTTACCTTTTAATGAGTTAAACAGAGGGAAATGAAATTGATTTGAAACAAGTATTTGCTGAATTTCAGGGTTTTTTTTTTTAACAATAGAAATGTGAGATCCCAGATGATCCAAAACCAAGAGAAAAACTTATTTAAAATGACATTTAACATTATTTACTGTTCAGTATATATTTTAAAAGAATCTATAATCCTCCGCAGTCCTTTTTACCCCAATGTCTTCATTCTGGATTTCTTTATCTGGGCATATAGGGGCTGTTTTCCTTAAAGACTTATAAGATTAATTGCATTCATTTTTTCATACACAATTAATATTTATCATCTTCTTAGGTTATTCTAAATCACATGTCTCAAGAATCTATACTTTTTCCAGACACCCACTTCTTGGGATTCTCATTATCCTTCAGTCTGTATAAATTGCTCTATATGCTTCTGTAAAGCTATCACTTTGGAAATTTGCTTTTATTACTTTCCCACTTTGGATTTATATTTTTAGATACTAAGTCTTTCTCTTTCTTAATGGTTCTTAATTGGTAGAGCATATTTTCAATTAACTCCTCGCCATGATGATAGGAAAGAAAAACATGTTGGAGTCATTTCATATATAAAAGAGCCTTTGTTTAAAAGATAGTTTGGCTGAGGTTAGAACCTGTTGTTCTAGGTTCTCAGTGGACCTTTTCACATAAAGGCACTCTCTAAAGGCATTTCTTGTTGAGAAACTTTTTTGTATTATTATTATTTGGAAATTAGGTGGCTTTTCTTCATTTATTTCAATTGAAGTCTGATTCATACAAGGTGAAACATACAGAGTTTTAGTTTGGTGAGTTTTAACAACTGAGTATACCAATGCAATGCTACCCAAAACAAGATACAGAATATGTATGTCCATCAGTCTCCAAATTCCTAGAGTCAACTCCTGCCCCACTCTCACTAGCTGGAGCCAATTTTCTGATTTCTAACACCATAGATGAACTTTGCCTGTTCTGGTACCTCATGTAAGTGGAATCATCCTGTATGTGCTCTTCTGCCTAGCTTCTTTTGCTCAGCATAAATTTGAGATTCATTCATGTATTGCATATTTTAGAAGCACATTCCAGTCTGTTGCTAAGTAATATTTCATTGTGTGACTACACAACAAGTTGTTTGCTAAATCTCTATTGACAGATACTTGGATTGTTTCCAGTTCTGGAGTACTGTGAATTAAACCTGCTATGAACATTCTTGTAAAAGACTTGCACAAATGTTTTTATTTCTTTGAAGTAAATACTTAGGAGTGAAATTGCTGTCATAAGGTAGGCATAGGATTAACTTTATTAGAAATTTCCAAATAATTCTGTAAAATTATTACTATTTTACATTCCCACCAGCAATATGTGAGATTTCTAGTACCTCCTTCCTTATCTTTGCCAACATAAGATTGTTGGTGTTTTAATTGTAGTCATTGTAGTAGGTATATAGTCCTATCCATTACAGTTTTAATTGCATTTCCATGGTGATAAAAATTTTGAGCACCATTCTATGGGTTTATTGTCCACTCGTACATCTTCATTTGTGAACTGTTTAGATATTTTGCCCATTAAAAAACATTACATGTATGCTGTTTGTGTGCATGTTTTGATAAGTTTTACAATAAATTTGCATATATTTTATGGTAGTAAATGATAAAATACAGTAGCATCTACATATATTTTATGCATTCATGACATACCTAACTTTTTCTTAATTTTTTGGATGTTTCTAGGCTTTATTTATAGTTTATCAATCAGTTTTTCAAATTGTTACAAACCTCCAATATGTTTATTGAATAAAACATCCATATATAGGTGGTCCTGCACAGTTCAAACCAATGTTATACAAGGATCAACTGTGCTAGATGTAGCTTTATCTACTTTACCCCATCTGCTACCCCTCCTGTATTCAGTTTCTTTCTTCCCAAAATTTGTTAGTAGTTCTTTCCTCAGATGATGGCTCTCAATTCCATGCCTTTATTCAATATCAATTCATAATTTTAAATTTCTTTGGTTTTATTTAAATGTGGTCTTTGAAGGAGTTGGAAAATTGCATTTTCCAGGAGGATCACAACAGTATCTCCTAGCCTACGTGCTTGCTCTTCTACAATGTTAATTTGTCATTCTCCCATTAAGAGCTGTCATCTAGAGCTTGCAATTCTCTCAAGAGGTGGACTGGATTTAGTGATTTACTTGTAACCAGAATAGTTTAGCAGCAGAGAAATGGTGAAATCTTTAAGTCTAGTTCAGAAGAAGCTATGCCACTTTTGCTTTGATTTCTTGGAGTGCCCAGTCCCTGAATGTCCCCTCTCAGGATTGTGTCTCTCAGAATCCATTCACCGTGCAGTGAGAAGCTGCATAGAGAGGCCGTATGGAGATGTCCACTCAGCCTAGTCTTCGAGTTATCTCAGCCTCAGTGTTGTAGTAGACACATTAATGAGGAAGTTCTCCAATAATTACAACCCCCAGCCATTTTACTATTTAACAGCAATTCTTCACTGCTAGCTCCACATTTATTATGAATCAGAAAAAAAATTACCCCTTGCTGCTCCTGTCTAAATTTCTGAATCATAGAATCCAGAATATACTTCAATAAAAGTATAATTGTTAAATGTCATCTTTTTTGGCATAGCAGGCTATATTTTGTTAATTTTTAAGCTTTTTTTTTAGGTTCAGAAGTTACATGTGCAGGTTTGTTATACAGGTAAACCCATGTCATGGGGGTTGATGTACAGATGATTTCCTCAACCAGATACTAAGTCTAGTAGCCAATAGTTACTTTTTCTGCTCCTCTCCCTTCTCCCAATCTCTACCTTCTGATAGGCCCCAGTGTCTGTTGTTTCCCTTTGTGTGTCCATGTATTCTCATAATTTAGCTCCCACTTATGAGTGAGAGCATGTGGTATTTGTTTTTCTGTTCCTGCATTAGTTTGCTAAGGATAATGGCCTCCAGTTCTATCCAGGTTTCTGCAAAAAATATGATCTCATTAATTTTTTTATGGCTGCATGGTATCCCATGCTGTATATTTAACCACATTTTCTTTATCCAGTCTTCCACTGATGGGCAATTAGGTTGATTCCATGTCTTTTCTATTACAAATAGTGCTGCTATGAGTATAAACGTGCATCTGTCTTTATGACAGAATGACTTACATTCCTTTAAGTATATACCCTGTAGTGGAATTGCTGAATCAAATGGTAGTTCTGTTTTTAGCTCTTTGAGGAATTGCCACACTGATTCCCACAATGCTTGAACTAATTTACACTCCAAGAGCGTAGAAGCATTCCCTTTCTCTGCAACCTCAGCAGTATCTGTTATTTTTTGTCTTGTTAATAATAGCCATTCTGATTAGTGTGAGATGGTATCTCACTGTGGTTTTGAATTGCATTTCTCTGATGATCAGTGATACTGAGCTTTCACTCATAGGCTCGTTAGTTGCATGTATGTCTTCTTTTGAAAACTGTCTGTTCCTGTCCTTTGCCTACTTTTTAATGAGGTTGTTTGTTTTTTTCTTGTAAATTTGTTTAGGTCCCTCACAGATGTTGGATATTAGACCTTTGTCAGATGCGTAGTTTGCAAATATTTTCTCCCATTCTGTAGATTGTCTCTTTGTTGATAGATTCTTTTGCTGTTCAGAAACTCTTTAGTTTAATTAGATCCTATTTGTCAATTTTTGCTTTTGTGTGATTACTTGGAATCTTTGTCATGAAAGCTTTGCCAGTTCCTTTGTCCAAAATGGTATGGCATAGGTTGTCTTCTAGGGTTTTTATTGCTTTGGGTTTTTCATTTAAGTTATCTTGACTTGATTTTTGTATATGGTGTAAGGAAGGGAGTCAGTTTTAATTTTCTGCATATAGCTAGCCAGTTATCCTAACCCCATTTATTGACTAGGTAGTCCTTTCCCCGTTGCTTGTTTTTGTCAGCTTTGCTGAAGATCAGATAATTGTATATATACAGCCTTATTTCTGAGCTCTCTACTCTGTTCCATTGGTCTATGTGTTTGCTTTTGTACCAGTGCTATTCTGTTTTGATTACTGTAGCCTTATAATATAGTTTGAAGTTGGATAGTGGGATGACTCTTTCTTTGTTCTTTTTGCTTAGAATTACCTTGGGTATTCAGGCTCTTTTTTGGTTCCCTGTGAATTTTAAAATAGGTTTTTCTAGTTCTGTGAAGGATGTTATTGGTAGTTTGATAGGAATAGCATTGAATTTGTAAATTGCTTTGGGCAGTGTGAACATTTCAATGATATTGATTCTTCCTATCCATGTGCATGAGATGCTCTTCCACTTGGTTGTGTTATCTCTGAGTTCTTTGATCAGTGTTCCGTAATTTTCATTGCGGAGATCTTTCACCTCCTGATTAGATGTATTCCTGGGCATTTTATTCTTTTTGTGGCAATTGTGGATGGAATTGAGTTCTTGATTTGCCCTTGGCTTGGCTATTATTAATGTATAGGAATGCTATATTTGTACATTGATTTTGTATCACAAAATGTTGCTGAAGTTTTTTATCAGCTTAAGGATTTTTTGGTCCAAGACTATGGGGTTTTCTAGATATAGAATCATGTCATCTGCAAACAGGAATATTTTGACTTCTTTTCTTCTTATTTGGTTCCTCTTTATTTTTTTCTTTTGCCTGATTGCTCTGGCCAGGATTTCCAATACTGTGTTTAATAGGACTGGTGAGAGAGAGCATCATGTTCTTGTGCTGGTTTTCAAGGTGAATGCTTCCAGCTTTTGTCCATTGAATATGATGTTGACTGTGGGTTTGTCATAGATGGCCCTCATTATTTTGAGGTATGCTCTTTTAATACTTAGTTTGTAGAGACACTTAACATTAGGGGATGTTGAATTGTACTGAAAGTCTTTTCTGAATCTATTGAGTTGATCATGTAGGTTTTGCCTTTAGTTCTGTTTATATGGTGAAACACATTTATTTGTTTTCATATGTTGAATGAATCTTGCATCTCAGGGATAAAATCTACTTGATCGTGGTGGATTAGCTTTTTGATATGTTCCTGGATTTTGTTTGTTAGTATTTTGTTGAAGATTTTTTCATCAATGTTCATCAAAGACATTGGCCTGAAGTTTTATTTTTTTGTTGTGTCTGTGCCAGGTTTTGTTCACAGGATGATGCTGTCCTCATAGAATGAGTTGGGTAGGAGCCCCTCCTACTCAATTTTTTAAAATCGTTTTAGTAGGAATGATGCCATCTCTTCTTTGTATGTCTGGTGGAATTCAGCTATGAATCCATCTGGTCCTGAGCTTTTTTGGTTAGTAGGCTATTTATTACTAATTCAATTTCAGAGCTCATGATCGGTCTGTTCAGAAATTTAGTTTGCTCTTGGTTCAGTCTTGGGAGGGTGTATGTGTCTAGGAAGTTATCCATTTGTTCTAGATTTTCTAGTAGGTATGCATAGAGGTGTTCATAATAGTCTGGTGGTTATTTGTATTTCTGTAGGGTCAGTATTAACACCTCTTTTGTCATTTCTAATTATGCATATTTGAGTCTTCTTTCTTTTCTTCTTTACTAGTCTAGCTAGTGGTCTATCTTTCAAATGTTTTTTAAAAAACGGCTCCTGGATTTGTTGATTTTTGGAATGGTTTCCCATGTCTCAATCTCCTTTAGTTCAACTCTAATTTTGATTATTCCTTGTATTCTACTAGCTTTGGGGTTGGTTTGCTCTTGCTTCTTTAGTTCTTCTAGTTGTTACATGAGACCTTTCTAACTTTTTTATGTGGGCATTTAGTTCTAAAAATACCTCCCTTAATACAGCCATAGCTGCGTCCCAGAGATTCTGTTGCTTTATCTTTGTTCTCATTAGTTTCAAATAACCTTGATTTATGCCTTAATTTCATTATTTACCCAAAAGTAATTCAGCAGCATGTTGTTTAATCTCCATGTAAATTTATGTGTTAGTGATTTTCTTCATTTTGAATTATATTTGTATTGCACTGTAGTCTGAGAGTCTGGATGGTATAATTTCAGTTTTTTAAAATTTGCTGAGGATTATTTTATGTCTGATTGTATGGTTAATATTATAGTATGTGCCATGTGCAGTTGAGAAGAATGTGTATTCTGTTGTTTTGAGGTGGAGAGTTCTGTAGATGGCTATCAGATATATTTGGTCCAGTGTTGAGTTAGGTCCTGAATGTCTTTGTTAATTTTCTGTATCAATTATCTGTCTTATACTGTTGGTGGGGTGTTGAAGTCTCTTACTATTATTGTGTAGGAGTCTAAGTTTGTTGGTAGGTCTCTAAGAATTCGATTCATAAATTTGGGTACTCCTGTGTTGGATGCATACGTATTTAGGACACTTACATTCTCATATTGAATTGAACCTTTTACAATTATTTAATGCCCTTCTTTGTCTTTTTTGATCTTTGGTGGTTTAAAGTTTGTTTTATTTGAAATTGGGATTATGATTCCTGCTTTTTTTTTTTTCTGTTTTCCATTTGGCTTGTAGATGTTTCTCCATCCCTGTATTCTGAGCCTGTAAGTGTCATTACATGTAAGATAGATCTCTTGAAGACAGCATACAATTGGGTCTTGCTTCCTTATCTACCTTGCCACTCTGTGCCTTTTAATTGAAGCATTCAGCGTGTTTACATTCAAGGTTAGTATTGATATGTGTCGATTTAATTCTCCCATCATGTTATTAGCTGTTTATTATGTCAACTTGTTTAAGTGGTTGCTTTATAGTGTTACTGGTCTGTGTACTTAAGTGTGTTTTTGTAGTGGCTGGTAATATAGTCTTTCCTTTTCATATTTACTGCATCTTTCAGGAGCTCTTGCAAAGTAAGTGAGGTGACAGTGAATTTCCTCAGTCTTTGCTTGTCTATAAAGGGTCTTATTTCTCTTTCACTTTTGAAGTTTAGTTTGGCTGGATATGAAATTCTGGATTGGAATTTCTTTTATCTAAGAATGCTGAATATAGTCCTCCAATCTCTTCTGGCTTATAGGGTTCTTCTGAGATATCTACTGTTAGTCTGATGGGCTTCCCTTTGTAGGTGACCTTTTCTTTCTTTCTATCTGCCTTTAACATTTTTTCTTTCATTTCAACCTTGGAGAATCTTATGATTATATGTATTGGAGATGACATTCTCATGAAGCATTCTGCAGTGTTTCCATGCATTTTCTGAATTTGAATATTGGCCTCTCTAGTTAGTTTGTTCTACAGAACTAGGAAGTTCTCATGAATGATGTTCTGAAATATGTTTTCCAAGTTGCTTTCATTCTCCTCATCTCTTTGAGGGATGCCAGTGAGTCATAGACTCAGTCTCTATATGTAATCCCATATTTCTCAGAGGTTTTGTTGATTCCTTTTTATTCTTTCTTCTTTATTTTTGTCTGACTGTCTTATTTCAGAAATCCAGTCTTCAAGCTCTGAGATTCTTTCTTCAGCTTGGTCTATACTTCTGTTAATACTTATGGTTGCATTATGAAATTCTTATAGAGTGTTTTTCAGGTCTATCAGGTCAGTTAAATTCTTTTCTATACTGACTATTTCGTCTGTCAGCTCCTGTATCATTTTATTGTGATTCTTACCTTCCTTAGATTGAGTTTCAACATTCTCCTGAATCTTAATGATCTTCATTCCTATCCATATTCTTAATTCTATTTCTGTTATTTCAGCCTTAATCATCCTGGTTAAGAACTAGTTTCCCTTACTTACTGGAGAGCTAGCATGGTTATTTGGATAAAAGATTGGTTTTTTGAGTTGTCAGAGTTCTTGAGCTGGTTCTCTCTCATCTTTGTGGGCTTATGTTTCTTCAGTGCTTGAAGTTTCTATCCTTTGGAGTTTTTTTTTTTTTTTTTTTTTTTTTTTTTTTTTTTGAGACGGAGTCTCGCTCTGTCGCCCGGGCTGGAGTGCAGTGGCCTGATCTCAGCTCACTGCAAGCTCCGCCTCCCGGGTTTACGCCATTCTCCTGCCTCAGCCTCCCGAGTAGCTGGGACTACAGGTGCCCGCAACCTTGCCCGGCTAGTTTTTTTGTATTTTTTTTAGTAGAGATGGGGTTTCACCATTGTTAGCCAGGATGGTCTCGATCTCTTGACCTCATGATCCGCCCGTCTCGGCCTCCCAAAGTGCTGGGATTACAGGCTTGAGCCACTGCGCCCGGCCTGGATTTTTTTATTCTATTTGATGACCCTAAGAGTTTGATTGTGGTATAAGGTGAGTTCAGTCAACCGGCTTCTTTACTAGATTTTAGGGAGNGCCCGCAACCTTGCCCGGCTAGTTTTTTTGTATTTTTTTTAGTAGAGATGGGGTTTCACCATTGTTAGCCAGGATGGTCTCGATCTCTTGACCTCATGATCCGCCCGTCTCGGCCTCCCAAAGTGCTGGGATTACAGGCTTGAGCCACTGCGCCCGGCCTGGATTTTTTTATTCTATTTGATGACCCTAAGAGTTTGATTGTGGTATAAGGTGAGTTCAGTCAACCGGCTTCTTTACTAGATTTTAGGGAGCCAAAGCTCATCTCAGGACTCCTGGACTGTGTGCTCTAACTCTCAGAGACTGGTATCTGGCCTGGCTTTGATCTCTGGCTCCTCAAGTTTAGGAACCTGTAGTGCTGGAGGGCCAAGGTGCTCCCGGACCACTGGTAACAACATTCCAGTGAGTGGTGCCAGCCAAATGTTTCATAGGGTAGTGGTAATGGGTTCTATCCTTGTTTCCATGTGCCGGCAGCAGGAGCAGTGGTAGTGCACAGTATACAAACTGGTCAGCTGCAACAGGGTGCTACAGGTGCTGGGGTGCCAGTCTCCTTGTGGGCTTTCACAGAAGCAGTGGTGGCAGTATTGATCAGGGGTTGAGGGTCCCCACCAGACTGTGTGGACATTCTCATTGGTGGTGGTGTTAGCATGGGGGTGGGGCGCTGGTGAGTGCAGGACTGTGTGCACCCTCTGTTTATGTTCATGTTGGTGGCAGGGGCTGCTCAAGGCTGGGGGGTGGATCTGCTATTTTCCATGCCTAGTTTCATGCTGGTGACCCTGGTGCAGGGGTGGGATGCTGGTGGGGGAGCGGGTGAGGCTGGCAAGCTCTGTGCCTGCCAGTACTTTCATGACAGTGGTGATGCAGCAGGGGGATGGGGGAGCCATGATGCACTCACATCAGTAGCAGTGGCGTGGCGCTGCCAACATCCATTCTAGCAGGGAAGGGAAGGCTTGGCCTGACTGTATACACACATGCTGGCAAAGTGATGTGGGTTGGCCATGGATGAGTATCTGCAGGCAAGGCAGCATGGTGGAGGCTGCAATATGGGGAGGGCACAGGCGGACTGGTACATGTCCATGAATAGTGAGGCAGTGCTCTCCTGGAGCCTCTCTGCTGGAGCACTCTGCCAGTCAGGCACAGTATGCCAGTGCAAGAACTATGATGCAGACCCCAGGAGGTAACTTAGGGCTGCACTGCAAGTAGGTGCAGCCAGATTTGGTCCCTGGGAGAGGCCAGCAGACTCAGAGGTGCTCAGGCCTTACAGGCCCTTTCTCATGTGCAAGAACGCCTTGTCTTGCAGAATTCAGGTCTGACAGCTCCCCTAAGCCTAAAGTCCCTTATGGGAGCAAGTCGAGCCTAGGGAAATGAGCATCCCTGATCATGCTCCACTACAGATGCTTCCTCTCCAAACCCTCTGTGCTCTACCCTGGCTACAGTTCTGTTCCTACTGCTTCCCTAAGCAGATTTCCCTGCCAACTCAAGTGTCCATGGTGGTCACAGAATCTCCTCTTGCCAGAATTCCAGAGTCCTACAGCAAAGGCAGGTTGCTTTTTGCCTGTTCAACTCACGCCGTCCGCAGGAGTCATTGAGGGTCGAGAGGAGTGCTGATGCATGGCAGTCCTATACAGGGTTCCAAACTTCCTCACCCTTCAGCCCAGCATTTGTGTCTTCCCTACAACTACTTTCAATGCCTTCCCTCTGAAGATCTGCTATGAGTGTGCCAGTCTTCCTGATATCACAGTTCCTCAGTAGGAGATGTTCCTCCTGGTTGCATCCAGTCAACCATCATAGCAGGAATCCCTCAATGCCACCATTTTTAAAGTGGTTTATAATGTAGCAATTAATCACTAGAACAAAAGGAGAAAAAACTATAGGTGTTCAGTTTGCTATTTTGACCCAGGAGTCTCATAGATTCCTTCCAATCATGACTGTTCCTCTAAAGCAAGATATTTTGGAAGTGGGAAGGAAGCAGATTTCCATGAAATGGGGAACATATTGAGAATATTTATGTGGTTTTAATTCTGATTCTAGCTTGCAGTTGAACTTGAGCAAGTCAGTTCATCCTTGGGACTCAATGTTTTCATCTAAAAATTTAGACAACTGGGTCATGTGTTGTATATTTTCATTGCCTTTTATAGGTACACCTTCATCATTCTGTATCTAGCTCTATCTGGGAGGTTGATCTGTTAAAATAGCATCCATAGGTCCCTTGACTTATTGATTTCCAATTGAGTTTGGCCTATGGGCAGCCCTGGCAGTAGACTGGAGAAAAGGAGAAGATTGACGTTGAATATTTACTTCCTCAGCTCTTTCTCTGGGTTACTGTTGAGCTGGCCATATCCCTCAATTGGGTTAACAACTCCTCTCCAGTTGGTACTCTTTATATGACTCTCTCTTTCCAGGGAGGTAACCATGTCCTCCCCTTACTCCTTCAGGCTTAAGGGTGGTGACTGCCTCTCACTATTACTAAGTCCAGAGTGCTACATTTATCCTTCATCATTTCCCTACATGCTTCCCATGTCTTTGCAATAAAACTCTCCTGGAAGTATCCTATTTTAGACATTTCATCTGTTTCCTGTAATGAACCTAACTGATACATTTCAGATCACCTCTAGTATTCCTACATTTAATATTGTATAATTCTATGAAGGAGCGTTTTACCAGGTTTTATTATTTGTTTTCAATGCAAAAACTAGCATTGAAAAGTTTCAGTAATCCTGGCAAGACATATAAAACACATTTTTGTTAGCCAGTGCCTACACAGCTTGTAAGTACATCCATATACATAACAGCCATCCCTTTTCACCATTCACTTGATGACGATGATGATGATGATGATGATGATGATGATGATGATGACGATTTGAGACGGAGTCTTGCTCTGTCGCCCAGGCTGGAGTGCAGTGGCACCATCCTGGCTCCCTGAAAGCTCTGCCTCCTGGGTTCACACCATTCTCCTGCCTCAGCCTCCCGAGTAGCTGGGACTACAGGTGGCCACCACCATGCCTGGCTAATGTTTTTGTATTTTTAGTAAAGATGGGGTTTCACCACGTTAGCCAGGATGGTCTTGATTTCCTGATCTCGTGATCTGCCCACCTCGGCCTCCTGATTATTTTGAAAAGAATCTAGAATTGGCTTTTTCTGTTGTTTCAACTAAAGTTTAGTTTTTTGACAAAGAAAATTCACATAATGAACAAAGGTAGAATTGATTGTATCAGTGGCTGTCATTTTCATTGAAAATGCCCTGTGAATGGTAGTGTGGCTGGAATGAATGACATGACCTGTCTGTCCTTTCTCTGTTATCCATACAAAAAATTGTTTTGTTTGCTTTGAAACTGCAGTATATTTCCATTTATAATTCTGCCTTCTTCTTAAAATCTCTGTTAAGAAAAATTGGTCATTTATACAAATGCGTAAATTCTCAGGACCATCAATTTTAAGATTTTCTTTGTGTTGGAATTTTTAGTGTTTACTTGAAGTAAGTTAACAATATGTTAGGATATAGAAATATTTTTATGTAAATATATAGTTGGATTATAACAAAATATGGTCAAAATGTGGACTACATAGGATAGAATATAATTATCATGAAAGCAGTGTTCTCAATATTTGAGTCATCTGACAGTTTACTTCCATGGTAAAGTACTGCTTATTCTCACTGAGATTGATTTCCTAAGGAAGCAGGTACTTAATCTAATAATTTACATTGCAAGGAATCTTCAATTTTCTTCAAAAATTAAATTGATAAAATAACAGTTAGGATGGAAAAATCTGAAAGTCATTTTCCAGGTTATGGAAGGTCAAATGGGAAATACTAAGCAAGAGTATTATAACATTTATAATTGTAAGGCTTTATTTAGTGTATTTATATCAAATATCTTATTTTATAAGTAGAAAATGAATTCTATTAATCTTGCCATGGGTCACAAAAAAAACCTTTAATAATTTTTTCAAAGTAGAAAAGTATACAGGTTTCATCTGACACAATGCAATTAAACCAGCATTTTAATCATCCAGAGAATTTAAAGATGCTCTTCTGATGAATGATGATGCAATATAACAAAATGTCATAAAAATAATTAATACCTTTTAATGATGATACAATTCGAATAGATATAAAAATAAATAAACTCAGTTGTAACTCAAGAAACTTAAAACTAATTACCAATTAAATTTAAGAGAAGAGAAAGAAAACAATAGTATAAAGAATATTAATAAATTAAAAATAAAAACAAAGAGTAGATTTGGTAAATGCATATAGCAGCTTATTATGGAAAATTGTGCAACAAAAATACTTAGAAATCTTAGTGATGGTTAAGCTAAGAGAAAATAAAACAGTAACAGACCATCTTGGGAATTTTAAAAAGGAATAAATACATCATCAAGCACAGAGTTTTAAAAGCTAATAGGAGGCTATTACAAATAAATACCTATAGAAAATTTGAAAATCTAAATTAAAGTGTTAATATTTTTTGAAAACACAAATTACTAAAATTTATTTTAGAAGTATAAATCCAGAGGAGAACAAAAATTATGAAAGGAATTTCAAATATTGTTAAGTACCCATAAAAGTTTCTAGATATACACAATGTGTAGGAGTACACGCACACACCACTCATACACGAAGATGGCAATTATCCGTGGAGATACTCTGGTAGTATGATGGAAAGTTAACTTTCAGTTTTGCCCTAGAAGAAAACCTAGGCAATACCCTTCAGGACATAGGCATGGGCAAAGACTTCATGACTAAAACACCAAAAGCAATGGCAACAAAAGCCAAAATTGACAAATGGGATCTAATTAAACTAAAGAGCTTCTGCACAGCAAAAGAAAATATCATCAGAGTGAACAGGCAACGTACAGAATGGGAGAAAATTTTTGCAAGCTACCCATCTGACAAAGGGCTAATATCCAGAATCTACAAAGAACTTAAACAAATTTACAAGAAAAAAAAACCTCATCAAAAAGTGGGCAAAGGATATGAACAGACACTTCTCAAAAGATGACATTTATGAAGCCAACAGACATATGAAAATATGTTCATCATCACTGGTCATCAGAGAAATACAAATCAAAACCACAATGAGATACCATCTCACACCAGTTAGAATGGTTATCATTAAAAAGTCAGGGAACAACAGATGCTGGAGAGGATGTGGAGAAATAGGAACCCTTTTACACTGTTGGTGGGAGTTGAAATTGGTTCAACCCTTTTGGAAGACAATGTGGCAATTCCTCATGGATCTAGAACCAGAAATACCATTTGACCCAGCAATCCCGTTACTGGATATACCCAAAGGATTATAAATCATGCTACTATAAAGACACATGCACACATATGTTTATTGTGGTGCTCAAAGACTTGGAACCAACCCAAATGTCCATCAATGATGGACTGGGTTAAGAAAATGTGGCACATACACACCAGGGAATAGTATGCAGCCATAAAAACGGATGAGTTCATGTCCTTTGCAGGAACATGGATGAAGTTGGAAACCATCATTCTAAGCAAACTATCATGAGAACAGAAAACCAAACACTGCATGTTCTCACTCATAGGTGGGAGCTGAACAATGAGAACACATGGACACAGGGTGGGGAATATCACACACTGGGGTCTGTTGGTGAATGGGGGTTGGGGGAGGGATAGCATTAGGAGAAATACCAAATGTAAATGATGATTTGATGGGTGCAGCAAACCAACATGGCACGTGTATACCCATGTAACAAACCTGCACGTTGTGAACATGTACTGTAGAGCTTAAAGTATAATAAAATAAAAAAAAGTTAACTTTCAGTTTTCTATTGTGTGAATATTTCCAATGTACAAGTATTTCTGTAAATAAACCTGGACAATAGGAGTTTCTCAAATTGGGGCTTTTGGATCCCAGGGAATCCTTAGATATATCCTTTGTGGATTTAATTAGTTGTTTGTGATACTTCTTTTAATGCATTTATTACATTTTTGGAATAGGGGCAATTTTCACATCATTTAAATAGTTAAAGTTCATACAACAGTGAATAATGAAAAAGTGTCTTATCTGCACATTTTCCCCAATTTTAACATGTATTCCCAATGGCTATAATTTTTATTTTAGAGTTTTATTATCTACATACAAATTACTACAAATAAAGATTCTTATTCTTTCCTTCCTTTTTATACACGTATTCCATGCATTGTATTCCACCTGGCTTTCTTCGTGAAATTAATCTGGAAACATTTTCCGATTAGTACATAGAGAATGCCATCTTTCTTTTACAAAGTTGAATAGTGTGGTAATGCATGATGATAACTTTAAGAGTAGTGCCCAGTATAGAAACATCTGGATTGTTTCCATTTACTTGTTATTTCAAACAGTGCTGCAAAATGTAATCTTGCATGTATACATATCAATAATTTTGAATGTCTAAGGTTCACTCCCACGGTGGAATTTGGAGACCAAAGGATGTTTGCAATTTAAAACGTAATAACTAGAGTAAAATTGTTCCCCGTGGAGATTTTTAGCAATTAACACTTTTACCAACAATATATGAAAGTGTCTGTTTCCTCACAGTGGGAAAAGGTGCTCAGATTGCAGCAAGTTTGTTGGGCAGCGGAAACAGATATTGGAGTCAAGGACACTGTGTTGACCAATGTTTGCAGGGTAGTATACTGAGGAGGAGGTGATAAAGAGAGAACCTCTAGAAAACTACATAATGATCCTTTTGAGTCTTTGGTCGAATACTTAGCTGTGTGCAATAAAAGACTCCCCAAGACACGACAGAATGATGGCATTGAAGGGCTGTGAGATGTGTAGATATTCCAAAGTCCACATAATGGTGGAAAATATTGGAGTTTTGACCAGCCAAAGTAGTGACATTGCACTGAACACCTGGGCATTAAGTTAAGAAACAAAAATATTACTCCTTAGAGTAAAGCTAATTAAGCCCTATTGTAAAATCTATTCTAGACACAGCATAATGCAGTCCCAAAATAATGCTTGATAAGACAAAAGACCACAAAATCCAGACTTTTAACAATGTTGTATCAGTAATGTTTAGAATTAAGCCAAATAATATATTAGATATATGAAGAGATAGGAACAGATATCCCATAACCAGAAGAAAAATGTTAATAGAAAATAAAGAAAACTGACATAGATGTTGCATCAACATAATGGCCACTACAGAGAAAAAAAAAAAAACACAGCGGCTTAAAGACTGATCCAAATGCACTTTCAACAATAAACAGATCATCCAGACATAAAATCATTAAGGAAACAGTGGATTTGAACTATACTTAAGACAAAATGGACCTCACAGACATATAAAAGATACTCCACCCAACAACAGCAGAATACAGATTCTTCTCAAGCACACATCAACTTTCTCTAGGATAGATTATGTTAGGCCACAAAAGAAGTCTTAACCAATTTAAGACCATTGAAATCATATCAAGTAGAGTTTTTGACCACAATGGTATAAAAGTAGAAATCAGTAACAGGAAGGAATTCAGAAAAGTTACAAATAAAAATTAGACACCCAATGGGCCAAATAATAAAAGAGAAATTTAAAATATCTTGAGACAAATGAAGATGGAAACACAGTAGACCAAAACTTATGGAATGGGGCAAAAACAGTTCTAAAAGGGAAGCTGATGGTAATAAATGCCTACCTCAATAAAGAAGAAAGATCTCAAATAAACAACCTAATATTACACCTGGAGAAACTAGCAAAAAAGAAACTAAGGCCCAAAATAGTAGAAGGAAGGAAATCATAAAGATCAGAGCAGAAATACATAAAATAGAGATGAGAAAAAACAAAAGTTAAGAGTTGGCTTTTTGAAAAGATAAAATGGACATATATTTAGCTAGACTAAGAAATGAAAAAGAGACATACAACTGATACCACAGGAATGCAAAGAAACATAAGAAACTACTATGAACAATTACAGCCCCCCCCCCCAAATTGGATAACTTAGAAGAAATGGACAAATCTCTAGAAATAAACAATCTGCCATTATTGAATCATGATGAAATATAATCTGAACTGACTAATAATAAGTAAAAAGATTTAATGAGTAATAAAAAGTCATTTATCAAAGAAAAGCCCAGGAACTGATAGTTTCACTAATTCTACCAATTTTTTTTCTTTTTCTTTTCTTTTTTGTTCACATGAGGTCTTGCTCTGTTGCACAGGCTGAAGTGCGGGGGCATGATCTCAGCTTACTGCAACCTCTGCCTCCCAGGCGTAAGTGATTCCCCTGCCTCAGCCTACCAAGAAGGTGGAACTACAGGTGCACGCCACCAGACCTGGTTATTATTATTATTATTATTTTTGAGATGGGGTCTCACCATGTTGCCCAGACTGGTCTCAAATTCCTGGTCTCAAGTGATCCTCTCATTTCAGCCTCCCAAAGTGCTGGGATTATAGATATGAGACACCGTGCCCGGCCTACCAAATGTCCAAGAATAATTAATGCCAATACTTTTCAAACTCTCCCAAAAAAATTGAAGAGGAAGGAACACTTCCAAACTCATTTTAGGAGACAAGCATTACCCTGATACTGAAACATGAAAATTTCCTCCTAACTCATTTGCTGGGTGTGAGATGTGGGTGTGGCTCGCTTCTTCAGTGCCCCACTGCTCAAACCTCTGGGAGAACATACAGATGGGCAGGCTGTGGGGTTCCAACCCCAAGGCAGTGTCTAGGGGTTAATGTTATAGCTCCTGAAGCCCCAGTGGGCATGTGTTACAGGATGCCCTTTTAGTTTGCCATCTATAGGTGGCTTGTGTTAGTCAGTTCAATTAGACTCCCTACCTTGCTGCAATTACGGAGGGCCTTCTGTATCCCAGGGTTTCTTGCATTGGTACATCAGAAGAATCAGATCACACATGGGCTTGGAGAATGAGTGCAAGGTTTTATTGAGTGGAAGTAGCTCTCAGCAGATGGGGGAACCAAATGGGAGATGTTTTTCCCTTGGAGTTTGGCCACGGACCAGACTCTTCCTTGACCACTCCAGTCAAACTCCATGTCATTCCACCAGCTGATGGCCCGCTGGCTTGCCAGTGCCCATTGGTATGCTCTTCTGCCAGCATGCTCTCAATGACCAGCCACTTGTGTCTTCTTCCACTGATGTGTCCTTCATGATGTCCAGCCACTTGTGTATCTGCCTGCTAGGGTCTCTTGGGGTTTACAGGCACAGAATGGGGGCATGGTGGGCCAGGGAGGTGTTGGAAAATGCAACATTTGGGCAAGAAGGCAGGAGTGCCTGTCCTCACCTAGGTCCATGGAGGTGTAGCCCTAGCCAGGGACCACAACCTCTCTCTACCCAGCACTTCTCTTCCCGCTTTCCACATCATTTAAAGGGGCCACACTCTTCCCTTCCCAGCACTTCCATATCAGTACTAAAAACAGACAAGGAAGCTACAAGAACAGAAAATTATTGGCAAAAATTCCTAATTAACATAGATATAAAAATTATCTACAAAATATTAGGGAAGTGAATTCAACAGTGTATTGAAAGGATAATACACTATTACCAAGTGGGATTTGTTCTAAGATTCAAAATGCTTTAATATACAAAAATTTATCAAGGTGCTACACCACATTACAGAATGGGCAAGAACCATACGGTTATTTCAATAAATACAAAAATGGCATTTGACAAAATTCAACACCACTTCATTATACAAACTCTTAACAAATTTGCTTTAAAAGAAATATTTCTCAACACAATAAAGGCCATATATGAGAAACCCAAAACTAGTATCATACTCAATGGTGAAAAGTTGAAAACTTTTCCTCTAAGATTAGGAACAAGGGAGAATGGTTACTATCACCACTTCTCTTCAATATATTACTGGAAGTCCTGGCCAGAAAAATTAGGGAATAGAAATAAATAGAAGGCATCCAAATTGGAAAGGAAGAAATTAAATTGCCTCCATTTTTAGATGGCATAATTTTATATATTAAAACCCTGAAGATTCCTCAAAACTTTTAGAACTAGTAAGTGGATTTAATAAAGTTGCAAGACACAAAATCAATATACAAAAATTAGTGACATTTCTATATACTAACAACAAACTATCCAAAATGGAAATCAAGAACACAATCTCATTTACAATAGTATCAAAGTAAAAAATAATAAATTTAACCTGGGAGATGACAGATTTATCTGTACACTGCAAACTATAAAACATTAATGAAAGAAATTGAGGTAACACAAATAAATGGAAAGTTATTTTATGTTCATGGCTTGGAAGAATTAACAATGTAAAAATGTCCATAATATCCAAATTGATCCACCAATTCAATGCAATCCCTCTCAAAATTCCAACATTTTCAAAGAAATAAAAGCAATCCTAAAATTTCTATGAAACTGGAAAGGATTCCAAATAGCCAAAGCAATCTTGAGCAAAAAGAACAAAGCTAAAGGCAACACATTCTGGTTTCAAAGTCTACTTCAAAGCTATAGAAATCAAAACAGTGTGGTACTGACCTAAATGCAGACATATAGACCAATGGAACTGAATAGAGGGCTCAGAAATAAGTCCACACATTTACAGTCAGTTTATCTTCAGCAAGTTGTTAAGATCACACAGTGAAGAAAGAGCAATCTTTTTAATAAATGGTGTTGTGAAAACTGAATATTCACATGAAGAACAATGAAATTGGTCCCCTATTTCACCTTATTTCACTCTTATAATCCAATTTCACAATATCCAGTGTATATGAAAAGACGTTCAACATCCTAATAATCAGAGAAATGTAAATTAAAATCTCAATGAGATTATCACCTTACACCTGTGAGAATGACTTTTATTAAGAAACACACAAAAAAAGCAGCAAATATTGTCAAGAATTTGGTGAAAATGGAACCCTTGTACACTGTTGGTGAAAATGTAAATTTGTACATTCATTATGGAAAACAGTATGGGGTTTCTAAAAAAGTTAAAAATAGAACTATCATGTGAGTTAGCAAGCCTACTTCTGGGTATATATCCAAAGGATATGAAAGTAGTATGTTGAATAAATATCTATACTCTCATGTTTATTGCAGCATTATTTACAATGGCCAAGACATGGAATCAACCTGGGTGTCCATCACCAGATAAACAAACTTTTAAAAATGTAGCATATACACAATGAAATAGTAGTCACACTACACAATGAAATAGTACTCAGAAAAGAGAGAAATACTGTTATCTGTGACAAAGCAGATGAAAATGGTGGGCATTATGCTTAAGGAAATAAGCCAGATACAGAAAGACAAATACTGCTTGAGCTCTCTTATTTGTAGAAAAATAAAACAATTGAATTAATAGAAGCAGAGGGCAGAATGATGGTTACCAGGGGCTTCAAAAAGGGAGGTGGTTAGGGGAATAAAGAGTTGTTGTTTAAAGGTACAGTTTTGGTTATACAGGAGAAATAAGTTCTGGAGATCTGTCGTACAGCATAGTGACTATAGTTAATAGGAATAGATTGTATACCTAGAAATTGCTAAGAGAGTAGATTTTAAATGTTCTCATCACAAAAAAAGAGGGACTGCTCCCTAACTCATTTTATGAGGCTAGCATCATGCTGATACCAAAACCTGGCAGAGACACAACAACCAAAAAAAGAAAACTTTAGGCCAATATGCCTGATGAACATCGATGTGAAAATCCTCAATAAAATACTGGCCAACCGAATCCAGCAGCACATCAAAAAACTTATCCACTACAATCAAGTCAGTTTCATCCCTGGGATGCAAGACTGGTTCAAAATAAGCAAATCAATAAATGTAATCCATCACATAAACAGAACCAACGACAAAAGTCACATGATTATCTCAATAGATGTGGAAAAGGCCTGCAATAGCATTCAACATCTCTTCACGTTAAAAACTCTCAGTAAATTAGGTATTGATGTAACATATTTCAAAATAGTAAGAGCCATTTATTACAGACCCACAACCAATATCATACTGAATTGGCAAAAGCTGGAAGCATTCCCTTTGAAAATCTGCACAAAACAAGGGTGCCTCTCTCATCACTCCTATCTAATATATTATTTGAAGTTCTGGTCAGAACAATCAGGCAAGAGAAAGAAAGAAAGCATATTCAAACAGGAAGAGAGGAAGTCAAATTGTCTCTATTTGCAGATGACCTGATCCTATATTTAGTAAACCCCATCACCCTAGCCCAAAAACTCCTTAAGCTGATAGACAAGTTCAGCAAAGTCTCAGGATACAAAATCATTGTGCAAAAATCATAAACATTCCCATACACCAATAATAGACAAGCAGAGAGCCAAATCATGAATGAACTCCCATTCACAATTGCTACAAAGACAATAAAATATGTAGGAATAAAGCTAACAAGGGAGGTGAAGGACCTCAAGGAGAACTACAAACCACTACTCAAGGAAATAATAGAGGACAACAAACAAATGTAAAAACATTCTATCCTTATGGATAGGAAGCCTCAATATTGTGAAAATGGCCATACTGCCCAAAGTAATTTATAGATTCAATGCTATTCCCATCAAACTACCATTACATTCTACACAGAATTAGAAGAAGAAATACTTTAAAATTCGTATGGAACCAAAAAAGAGCCCACATGGTCAAGACAATCCTAAGGATAAAGAACAAAGCTGGAGGCAACACGCTCCCTGACTTCAAACTATACTACAAGATTGCAGCAATCAAAACAGCGTGGTGCTGGTACAGACATATAGACCAATGGAACAGAAGAGAGACCTCAGAAGTAGGTCTATATATTGGTTTGTGTAGACCAATGGAACAGAATAGAGACCGATGGAACAGAATAGAGACCACACACCTACAATCATCTGATCTTTCACAAATCTTTGAAAAACAAGCAATAAAGGATTCCCTATTTAATAAATGGTGCTGGGAACACTGACTAGGCAAATGTAGAAAATTGAAACTGTATCCCTTTCTTATACTTTATACAAAAATTAACTCAAGATGGATTAAAGACTTACATGTAAACCCTAAACCATAAAAACCTTAGAAGTGAACGTCGGTAATACCATTCAGGACATAGGCATGGACAAAGATTTTATGATAAAATTGCCAAAAGCAATTGCAACAAAAGCTAAAATTGACAAAGCAGATCTAATCAAACCTAAAGGGCTTCTGCACAGCAAAAGAAACTATCATTGGAGAGAACAGGCAACCTACAGAATGGTAGAAAAATTGCCATCTACCCATTTGACAACAGTCTAATATCCAGAATTTACAAGGAACTTAACTTTACAAGGAAAAAACAAACAACCCCATCAAAAAGTGGGTAAAGGATATGAACAGACACTTCTCAAAAGAAGACATTTATGCAGCCAACGATCATATGAAAAAGTTCAGCATCACTGATCATTAGAGAAATGCAAATCAAAACCATAATGAGACACCACTTCATGCTAGTCAGAATAGCGATTATGAAAAAGTCAAGAAACAGATGCTGGCGAGGCTCTGGAGAAATAACAATGCTTTTGTTTGTGGGAATGTAAATTCTTTAAACCATTGTGGAAGACAGTGTGGTGATTCGCCAAAGATCTAGAATCAGAAATAACATTTGACTCAGCAATCCCATTACCGGGTATATACCCAAAGGAATATAAATCATTCTATTATAAAGTTACATGCACATGTATGTTTATTGCAGCACTATTCACAGTAGCAAAGACATGGGACCAATCCAAATGCCCATCAATGATAGACTGGCTAAAGAAAATGTGTTACATATACACAATACTATCCAGCCACAAAAAGGAGCGAGACCATGTCCTTTGCAGGGACATGAATGAAACTGGAAGCCATCATTCTCAGCAAACTAACACGGGAACAGAAAACCAAACACTACATGTTCTCAATTGTAAGTGAGAGTTGAACACACAGGAACACATGGACACAGGGAGGGGAACAACACACACCAGGGCCTATCGGAGGGCAGGGTAGGTGGAGGAAAGAGAGAGCATCAGGACAAACAGCTAATGGCTATGGGGCTTAAAACCTAGGTGACGGGTTGATAGGTGCAGGAAACCATGTATACCCATGTAACAACCCTGTACATTCTGTACATTTATCCTAGAACGTAAAGTAAAAATAATAAGTAAATAAAAGAAAAAATGGGATTTACCAGAAAAAAAAGAAAAGGAAAGCCTCATCATCCAAATCAAAGTACAGGAAATAAAGCCGTAAGAAAATAAAACTAAAACTAAAACAGAGCCTAAATTATTGGAGGAAAATATCAAGTGGTCTAACCTATGTGAAATGGGAGTTTCTGAAGAAAAGGAGAAAGAGAAAGAGGCAGAAAAATATTTGAAGAGATAATGGCTTCAATTTTTCAAAATGTGATAATAAATATCATCTTATATACCCAGCATTCCAATATATGCCAAATAGGATACACACACACAATCACAAACAGTTATTTATCTCTCTGTGTGTCTTTTTCTTTCTCTCATTCCCCACCTAGCCACATGATAGTCAACTTGTTTAAAATAAAAGATAACAGGTTCTTAAAATAAAGAGAAAATAATAACTTAAAAATAACTAGAGGAAAATATATACAACAAGACAGGGATAGGATGCTAAGAATTACTACTGAGTTTTTATTAGAAACAATGTAAGCCAGTAGATAATGGAATGACAACTTCAAAGTAATGAAAGAGGAGAAGAAAAAAATTTCTACTTAGAACTCTGTATCCAGAAAAATATCTTGCACAAAGTACAAGAGAAGAAAAAAATCATCTACTTGGAATTCTGTATCGAGAAAATATCTTTCAAAAGTACAGGAGAAATAAATACATTTTAGATAAACAAAATATAAAATCATTCATCACCATCAGACCTGTGCTAAAATAAGTTCTAAAGGAGATTCTGAGGCTGAAAGAAATGCCATAACACGAAAACTGAGATCTACATTTTAAAAAAATCAAACGCACTGGAAATGAAAATAAGTAGAGAGATTTTTTCTCATTAAAATATAGTAGAGGCTTTTTTCTCTTTAAAATATTTTCTAAAAGACAATTGTTTATTTAAAGCAAAATGTATAGCAATGCAGTTGGAGGTTTATTGCATACGTAAGTGTAAGATGTATGACAACTATAAAAACCAAAGGAAGAAAGTGAAAATATAATGTTGTCAAATTTCCTAAATTATACATGAAGTAGTGTTGTTAAATGGTTGTGGTAAGTTGAAGATGCTTATTGTAACTTCTAGAGCAACCACTAAAAAACAAAACATAAATTAAAATAAATAACCAAAAATCCATGAAGGAGAAAAAACTGGAATATAAGAAATATTCAGTTAATTTCTTAACAGCAGAGAATATAAAGTAATAGAAAAAATAAACAAATAAGATTTAAATAAAAAGCAAGTGGCACAATGATAGAGTTAAACCCAATCTTACTTAAAAATTCCATAATATGTTAATAGAGCAAATAATTAATTAAAGGGCAAAGATTTCCACATTGAATACAAAAGAGAGATAGGTTAAAACTAAAAGAATTACATAAAATACTAATACGTCATGCAAACCCTAAAAAGTAAATTGGAGACGTTATGTTAATATTGTAAAGATACAATTCAAGAAGTGTGTTCCTTGAGATAAAGAGGGGATTTCATAATGATTAAAAGTTCATCATTCAAGAAGAAATAAAACTATGAATGTTCATGTACCTAATTACAGAGCTTCATGATACATAATATAAAACTAAAGGAGAAGGAGTCTAATACACAATTATATTTGGAGATTGTTAACCGTTTTCTCAAAGATTTAGGATAAATGTGGACAACGGAAGGGTATCACTCACCAGTAGTGTGCAAATTAGTGTTCCCACTGTGGTGTCAAAATCATTTCCCTCCTAACCTAAGAGAAGCACACATCCTCATATGTATCTGTGGCTGACTGTGTTATCAGTGTTTAATTATAATGGCAGGACAATCACTTGTCATATGTTCATCAAGAGCTGTAACTGACATGCATCTTTTTAGATCTAGGCAAACACATCCTCTATGTGCCCTGTGCTCTTTTCTATGGAACAATCAAATTGATATACTTAGAGGCCTAACAACTGTATCCTTACCTCAGGCTCACTTCTTTAGAGAGGGAAAATATACACAGAAGGGCAGCTAAGGAGAATTTGAAGACATACTTTTAAGGACACAATGACTACAAATCTTCCATAAAGGAAGTAATAAAAAAGGCAGATTCATACATAGAAAGGGAATATCTTCTTTTAAACCATACTACTCATGATAGTCAAAGAAATAGCCATAAAATGTGTATACTGAGCTAGAAATAAATCTTAATAGAAATATTTTGGAGAAATGTTAAATTTAGCCTGCTTCCTGTAAAACACCATCATTACGAGCTTAGGGAGTGGGCAGAGGGACTTCTGCTCAGCTGGGAATGCAAGCAGCCCCAAGGCAACTTTGTGACTGAAAGCACAGCTGGCGTGTGTTCACCAGTAAAAGCCATTCTGGGAGAATTCCCAATGTTTTATTCAAATCTCTGTCAAAGAGAAAAGCAGTCAGACCTGAAACAATGGACAGTTCTACCTGGAAAGCTGAGTTCTCAAACGAAAAACACTATGAGTGTGTTCCTAACATTTATTTTATTAAGTGAGGGAGTGAAGTTTTGGGCAGAGAGCAAAAATAAAAATAATTGTTAAGTAAACATACATTTGGTAAGCAAAACAATGCTTTTGCAAATATCTCAAATGACGATTTTGTTTCTTTTTATAATTATAATGTTACACATTGTAAGAAATCAAATAGAGAATTATAAAATGGAAAGTTTAGAAAACTCTGCATTTGTATACATACTATCCTTTCTATTTTTCTTTTAATTTCCCTTTGTTGTTAGGCAGCCTGAGTATGAATTTTGGTTTCACTATTTAATGGATAAATAATGTTGGAAAGCTACTCAAGTCCTCTAAGCTTAATTTCTCTCATCTATAATATTGCTGATAGGACCTTGCTAATAAGGTTGTTTTGCAGATTAATAAAGACAATGCATGGAAAGTGCTCAATAACTGTTGGTTATTATGGTACATTCAATATTACACATATTATTTATATGTAGGTTTATTTATATATTCTGTTTTATGATTTCTTTTTTCACTCAACAATATCCAAATAAACTTCTCAGAGGTCACCACAAGTTCACTGGAGAAATGGGGAAAGAAAGATGCCAGTGGAAATCTTCCATCTAGTTTAGTCTTTATTTCTTAACATTCTTCTGTCACAAGGTCTTCTCATCTTTGCCAATTAGAGAAAGCCATTAATTCAAAACCCATTAAAAGCCACCTTATGATCAAGCTGAATTAAATTTTCCAGCCCAGGCATACTGATGTGACTGAAACACAAGATGGACAATCTGGACTTGAAGATCCCAACTAGCCTTCGTGTTCTCAAAGGAGTGTGCTGAGAAAAGACCCACCCTGTTCATTTTAAACCTTGTCCTGTACTTTCCTTTGAAAACATTGAACTTTAGATTTATTTGACTGAAAAACAGATCTTAAAGTTTCCCCTCAAAAATGTTTAATCAGGATGTTTCCCACTCATTCCTTTTATGTTAGGGATGAAAGTAAATGCATAGGTATACTAATTCTGTCATTGCTTATTTAGTAGAGAAGGAGTGGATGTTATCTGTATCAATAGAAAATTAAGTAACGATATAAAATTATAAATACAGCTACTAGAAAAACAAAGACGTCCCAAATAATCAGAAAGAAACATACATACGACAAAGAAGACCACCTACTGAAAGATAAAACAATGAAATAAATAGTAAAAGCAAAAAGAAAAAAGTGAATTAAGGCGTGTATGAAAATAAGATGCTCAGACTGAATCACACAGCGACACCTGAAGTTGTGCCAGACATAAAAAGAACACCTAATGAAACGACTATGAAAGGAAAAAAATTGAATGAATAGGCAAAGACATGAGAGGCAAATGCAGAGGAAAAATAATTCCAGATCTTCACATATCATAGGCCTGAATTCAAACCAGAATAATTAAATGAGAAAAAAAAGAGCACCTTATAATGGTAAAAGTTATAATCAGTGATAAAATCTATCATTTACAAATATCCATGTACCAAAGAGCAATGCATCAACCTTCATAAAGCAAAATATATAGAAATACAAGGAGCAATGGGCAGAAACATAGCATCAGATAGAAATTTCAATTCACCGCTCTCAGTCCACAATAGTTCAAGCGGGTTAAAACTGTATAAAGATAAACAAGCCTATATTAGTTAAGTAATAAATTACTTCTATCTCATATGTAAATTTAATAAATACTTCTATTTAATGTTGAATCTTGAGCTAGAAAACAGAGTCCGTGAAACAGTCACAAAAGTTGACTGTACATTAGACCACAGATAAAACATCAATTTCATCCCTAAGTAGAAATACACAGATACTAAATACAATTTAATAAAATTAGAAATTAAGTAGGAAAATATGAAAAGTAAAAACAAGAATCTGTAACATCTGGAAATTTAAAGTTTCTCTTAAAGGACTTTGCATTAACATAAAACTCAATTATAAACTCAGAACATTTTAAAAGTGTTAATTAAACAACCAGCTTAAAAGTTATGGATACAGCTAAAACAATTGTCAGAGAAAAAAATGTGTGGTACTAAATACTTACATCAATAAGTAAGAAATAATGAAAATATGTGAATTTAGCCAGAAGTGAGAAGTCAAATATTAAAATATATAGAAAGCTTAAGTACTGAATTTGATTAAGTATAGAAAGAAATAATACATTAGAAAACATAACAGGGTAGAACACATAAATCCTAGAGCTAGTTGTGAAAAAAAAGATAAATTAAAATATAAACATGTAAAATATAAGAAACATAAAATACAAAATGTAAGAAATTTAAAGTACAAAATTTAAAATCTAAAACAAGACAATAGAAAAATATTTTAAAATATGAAAAAATAAGAAACTTAATTTATGCAATAAATTTGAGAACCTACATAAAAGAAATACACTTCTAGCAAAATATAAATTTTAAATTATTTTAAAATAGAAACTGTCCTGAACAGACTAATTGCTACAGAAGAAATTTTAAAAGTCACAACGGAATTATATCTAAACAAAAAACACCAGGTTCAAATAGTTTCTTAAGGAAATACTACCAAAATTGAAGGAACAGATGACTTAAAGTCATGTAAAATATTTTAATCTAGAACATAAAAAATTCATAAATTTTCAGCATGTGTAAATATTGTTTCAAAAATCCTACAAATATTAAAAAATAAGTGAATCACAATATCAATGTAAAAAGCTAATAAGCAAATTAATAGCAAAGATAATGTAATAGTACTTTAAAGAAATTCGCACAGCAAGAACAAGTGGACACAATTCTAGAAATAAGATAATTGATCAATGTTAAAATACCTATTGATAATCTAAAGGGAAAGATGGTCATAATATCATCCTCATAAGTTTTGAAAATGCAGTTGATAAAATTTAACATCTTTTCTTGAATATTACCACTATAAATTATCCATGTGTCCCTCTGCTTGGTGCCTCTACCATTACATTCTGAAACGTGTTCCTTTACTAACCATTTTCACAGTTTCCAGTGCTAACAGTTCACCTCTCCATCTTCAGTTGCTTGGTCTGTTGCTATAATCTCTTTCCTGGTCTTTTGAATATCTCTTGCCTCTAGGGTCCCTTGTCATATATCTTACTCCTCAGCTTAAAATTCTTTAATGGCTTTCCTTTATACTTAGCACAGGATTCATGCCCTCAACATGGTCTGTGAGCCCTACATGACCTTATTTTACACCACTTCCCCATAACTCCCTGTGCTCCCAACCACCATGATTGCCTTTCTCATCCTGGAACTGCTCAGGCTCATTCTGCCTTAAGATTTTTCAATTCACCATTTCTTACTGAAAGACTTTTCCCTGAAGTATTTTTGTCACTCAACTTTCTACTCAAATGCCATTTCTCATAATTTTTTTTCCTAAGTACTCTTCTCCTGCCTAAAGTCCCTCTTTGTATTATATTACATTCTTCATAGAACTTTATCTAAAATTACCCAATTATTTGTTATTGTCTTTCTCCTCCAATTAGAATGAAAGCTCAATGTAAGTAGCATCATTCCTTTTGCAGCCTGAAGCCAGAGCAGTGGCATCCTGCAACTGTCAGGGACAGAGGATGGGGTCTTTCAGTCTTTGGGCTGGGTTAAGGCAAGCTTAGGACCTCTTCAGGAAGTGGCTGCCTATGCAGAGGATGAGGCTTGGTTGGGGCAAATAATGGATAAACATGAATAACACAATGGTCAAACAATAGTCCTGATTTCAAAATTACAGTATTTAAAATCGAGTATAGAAAGCATATTTAAAATAAATGCAAATCTGAAGGAGTATAAACACTAAATATTAAAAATAAGTTTAAATCCGAAACCTCAACATTTAAAAATGTTTCAGTAAGCAACAAAAGGTTTAATGAGGAAAAAAACAAACCTTGTTGGTAGGTAACAAGTGTTATTTGTACGCACATCATTTCTCTTTGTTCATAAAGACCATTCTTTTATTATTTATGCACAAAAATCCACACCATGTTTTCCTTCCCCACTTACTTTTTTTTTTCTCTTGTCTTTGTTATTTTTTTCTCTTTGACTTCTTTATGTAAATTGATGATTACATTAACATCTCTGGAAAACAGGGCTCAGGTGGGGTGGTTCAGAACTCGTAACTATTCCATCAGATTTGACATGTGGTAATGTTTTTCTATAAAATGTACTGGATTTTAAATAAGGCAGCTACAAGACAGGAATATTTGTATGTTTACGTGTGTGTGTGGCAGGTATAGAAAAACATTGGCTGTTCTCTTTTTTGTTTTCAAATTTCTCTACTCCGCATGAAATTCCTCTGGGGTATATTAAATAATGAAAAAAAAATCGCAATAGCTACAATTTAGTAAGCTCTTCTCTCAGAATATGCACTCTTTTATCATCACAACAATCCCATGAAGGAGACATGAAACTGGTTAAATGATGTGCTCCAGGTGACATAGCTGACATTAATAAGTAGATAAAGCAAAATAATCAGTGATAACCCTACAGTCAAAGTGCCTGGACTCTGAGTTGGAAGACCTTAGCAAAGCAGCTGCCAGTGATATAAATATAGGGGCCTTTGGATATATCTCTTGTTCTTCAAAATACTTTTCCTACTAATTTGCAGATGCTCAAAATTTTTTAGTAGATTTTATCTTATAGAGCAGCTTTAGAATCACAAATATATTGAGCAGAAAGTATAAAGAGCATCTTGGCACAGGATGCTGTAACAAATTACCATTAGACTGGGTTGCTTAAACAAACATATTTCTCATAGTTCTGGAGACAGGGAAGTCCAAGATCAAGGTGCTGGCAGATTCAGTCTCTGGTGAGGGTACTTCTTCTGATTTGTATGCTTCTATCTTCTCATACCCCACATGGCAGGAAGAGAGTGAGAGAGCTCTCTGGGGTCTCTTTTATAAGAGCACTAATCTCATTCATGAGGGCTCTACCCTCATGACCTAATTACCTTCCAAAGACCACACCTCCTAATGTCACCATATTGAAGACTAGGATTTCAATATTTGAATTTTGAGGAGACACCAAACAATCGATAACAGAAAGTTTCCACATACCCCTTTCCACCATACACACAGAATTCTATCAATATCCCAAACCAGAGTGGTACATTTATGACAACTGATAAACTTATATTGACATATCATTTTTACCCAAAGTATATAGTTTACATTAAGATTTACTTTTGGTTTTGGACACTCTGTGGGTTTTGACAAATGTATACTGACATGTATTTACCACTACAGTGTCATACAAAACAGTTTCATACTGTAAAACTCTTCTCTGCTCCACCTATTCACCCCTCCATACTCCTTCACCTCTAGCAACCACTCATCTTTTTACTGTCTTCATTTTGTCTCTTCCAGAATGTTATATAATTGGAATCATATGGTATGTAGCCCCTTCTGATTGGATTCTTTCACTTAATAATATGCATTCAAGATTCCTTCATGTATTGTCATGGCTTGGTAGCTGATTTCTTTTTAGTGCTGAATAATATCCCATTGCCTGGATGTACCACAGTTTACTTGCCCATTCACCTACTGAAGGACATCTTGGTTGCTTCCAAGTCTTGGCAATTATGAACAAAGCTGCCATAAACATTCATGTGCAGGTTTTCAATGTGGACATGTTTTCAATTCAGGAAATATCTCCTGCTCTCCAAAATACTTTCTATACTCACTTGCTGATGCTTGAAACTCGTCTAAGGAGTTACAGGAGCTTCCATTTTGAAATAATTAATGAGAATTACAGTGCAAAGTCTGTGGCAGAGATGATGCTCTGGGTCCACACTGACATATACATGACTACATCTGAACCTTTCCTAAGAGTAGATGTTAGGACAGCTGTGTATCAAAAATAAAATTACAAAAGCGATTTCCAGAAATTGCAAAAATGTAAAAAATATAAGGAAAGTGGATCAACTTACATTACACAAGTTGTATCCCGTATGTTATTTAATTTGTTGCTGAGGCCAATTTTTTTTAAATTCTTCTCTTGCCTTATCCTTGTGACTCTGTCTGTAGATGTCTTTCTTTGGAACTGGGCAATTCATAAACTTGGCTTCTGGCTTCCAAGCTCTTCCTGACCAAACGATGCAGCAAAGTTTTGTCTTTTGTTGATACAAAGATAGAGAATACTCACATCCATATTCTACCCATCAGGAAACACTAATCGTTTTATACATTTAAAGGAAAAAAAAACTTCGACATTTTAAATCCTTTTATTTTAAAAAGACCCTTGTGATTTATGTATTTGAAAAAGCAGAATAGCAACACTGCTGCAGATACAGCATTGCTTACCAAATATTACTTGTACATCTCTGTATTTCCCAGGTTCACTTGCAGCTAAATTAAGGACACATGACTAATACTATTCAATTGGCTATGAATCAAAGTAAGACGACACTTCCAATCCAAGAAAGGTAAGAGAGGATGGGAGTTCTTCATATACTCTCTTTATTGCAGAAACCTGCAAGCCAAATGTAGAAATGGCTGAGGAGCCTGTCTGCTGAGTCATTGCATAGAGGAGAGCTACTCTGCAGGGTCTTACACCTGCATCAGACTTCTCAGCTTGTTACTGCTTCATAGTCTAGCCTAAGCTGAGTAATACAAACTCATCCAAAATCCCAAGGTGGAAGTCTTCCTCTCAACACTGTCTCTCAGTTTTCCTTCTAGAAGGGAAACAATGTTACCACTTTCTTAAATATCATTCCAAAGATATTCTATGCATATGCCAGGAAATAAATTACTTCTCTCTCTCTCAAAAAACAAAAAAAAAAACCAAACAAACAAGCAAACAAAAAACAATAGCATACATAGTATTCTGGGCCTTGTTTTTTCCCCTTTACAATATATCTTAAGGATTATTTCATAGCAGTAAAATAGAGCTTACTGACTCTACTGGTTATATTTTGTATCTTCCTACTGTTTCATTTTACCAATTTAGTAATTTAATATTGTGGGTACAAACATTCAGATTGTTTCCATTTTTATTACAAACATACAAACATTAGCACACTGCATAATCTGTCCTTCAATCATTTCACACGTGATACAAATATGTAGATCTAAAATGTCCCAAAAGTGTAATTGGTAGGTCAAAGGGATACACACACACACAGATACACACACACACATATATATACACACACATATGTATATAATTTTGGTGACTACTGCCAAAATTTTCTCCATAGAAATTATACCAATTTACACTCCCAATAACATCATATGAGAGTGTCTCTTTCCATTCAACTTTACCAATGACATTAATCCTTCCAATCCATGAGCATGGAATGTTTTCCATTTGTTTGTGTCATCTCTTATTTGTTTCAGCAGTATTTTATAGTTCTTTTAGTAGAGCTCTTTTAGCTCCTTAGTTAAATGTATGCCTAGGTGTTTTGTTTTGTTTTGTTTTGTTTTTGAGATGGAGTCTCTGTCTGTTACCCATGCTGGAGTGCAGTGGTATGATCTTGGGTCACTGCAACCTCTGCCTCTTGGGTTGAAGCAATTCTCCTGCTTCAGCCTCCTGAGTAGCTGGGACTACAAACACACACCACCACACCCAGATAATTCTTGTGGTTTTAGTAGAGAAGGGGTTTCACCAGGTCAGCTAGGCTGGTCTCAAGCTCCTGACCTCAGGTGATTGACCCGCCTTGGCCTCCCAAAGTGCTGGGATTACAGGTGTGAGTCACTGTGCCAGGCTGGAATTGCATTCTTGATTTGGCTCTCAGCTTGAACATTATTGGTGCATAGAAATGCTACTGATGTTGTACATTTATTTTTTTATCCTGAAATTTTACTGCAGTCATCTGTCAGATCTAGGATCCTTTTGGCAGAATCATAAGGGTTTCCTAGGTGTAGATTCATATAATCAGTGAAGAAGTATAGTTTCACTTCTTCTTTTCCTACACAGTCAATGCTATTCTTACTGAACTAACAATGTGATTTTTCACAGAATAAGAAAAAGCTTTTCTAAAATTCATATGGAACTTCAAAAGAGCCTGAATAGCTAAATCAATCCTAAGCAAAAAAACAAAAAAAAAAAAACAACAAAGCAGGAGGTATCGCATTGCCCCTCTCCAAACTACTCTAAAAGGGTACAGTAACTAAAACAGCATGGTGTTGATACAAAAACAGACACATAGGTCAATGCAACAGAATACAGAACCCAGAAATAAAGTCACAGACTTATAACCACCTGATCTTCAAAAAAGTTGTCAAAAATAAGCAATGGGGAAAGGTGTATCTATTGAATAAATGGTGCTGGAAAAACTGGCTATCCAAATGCAGAGTAATGAAACTACCTATCACCATACACAGAAATTACTCAAGATGGATTAATGACTCAAAATGTAAGATCTCCAACGATAGAAAACATAGAAAATATCCTTTAAACATCAGCCTTGGCAAAGAATTTATGGCAAAGTCCTCAAGAGCAATTGCAACAAAAATAAAAATTGGTAAGTGGGACCTAATTAAATTAAAGAGCTTCTGCACAGTAAACAAAACTATCAGTAGTAGAAACAGGCAACCTATAGAATGGAAGAAAATATTCACAAATTACACATCTGACAAAGATCTAATATCCAGGATCTAGAAGGAACTTATATCAATAAGCAAAAATAAATAAATAAATAAATAAATAACCCATTAAAAAGTGGACAAAGGACATGAACAGACACTTCTCAAAAGAAGACATATAAGTGACCAGCAAACATATGAAAACATGCTCAACATCACTGATCAGAGAAATGCAAATTAAGACCACAATGAGATATCATCTAAAATCAGTCAGAATGGCTATTATTAAAGTCTAAAAATAACAGATGTTGGTGGGGCTACAGAGAAAAGGGAATGCTTATACACTGTTGTTGGGAATGTATATTACTTGAGCCACTTTGGAAAGCAGTTTGGAGATTTATCAAAGAACTAAAATAGAATTACCATTTGACCCAGCAATCCCATTACTGGGTATATACCCAAAGGTAAATAAATTGTTCTACCAAAAGGACACACGCCCCCATATGGTCACTGCAGCACTATTCACAACAGCAATGATATGGAATCAATCTAGGTGCCCATCAACACTGGCTTGCATAAAGAAAATGTGGTAGTATGTACATAGAATACTACACAGCCATTAAAAAAAGAGAATCATGTCCTTTGGAGCAACATGGATAAGGCTGGAGGCCATATTCTAAGTGAACAAAGGAGAAAATGTAAACCAAATACTGCATATTCTTACTTATGAGTAGAATATATTAATAAACATGGGTACATATGGACATAAACATGGAAATAGTAGACACTGGGGATTGTATGAGGGGGTCAGGAAGGAGGGAGCAAGGCTTGAGAAACTACTTATTGGGTACTGTGCTCACTACCTGAGTGACACGTTGAATTGTACCTCAAATCTCAGCATCATGCATTATATCTTTGCAAGAAACCTGCACATGTATTCACTGAATGTAAAATGAAAGTGGATCTGGAAGCAGGCTTTTCAGTGGAAACCTTACAGGCTAGGAGAGAGTGGCAGCATGACATATTCAAAGTGATGAAGAAAAAAGAAATCCTTAAATGGTACACCCAGTGAAAATGCCCTTTAAACGTGAAGGAGAAATACAGATTTTCCCAGACAAAACAAAAGCTGAAAGAGTTCATGAACATCAAACTTTTCCTACAAGAATGCTAAAGGAAGCTCTTTAATCTGAAAGACAAGGATGTTAATAAGCAATAAACCATGTGAAAAGGTAAAACTCACTGGTAATAGTAAGTACACAGAAAAACACAGAATATTATAACACTGTAATTGTCGTGTATATTTTGAGTAAAATATTCTCAATTCAAAATCTACTCATATTTTGAGTAAAAAGGCTAAAAAAAAATAAAAGCAATAACTATGGTAACTTTTCAAAAAATAGAATGTGCAATAAGATATAAATGAAAATGCTAAAAGCATGAGGACAAACTTCAAGTGTAGAGTTTTGTTAGTTTTCTCTTATTTGTTAGTTTATGTAATCAATGTTTAATTGTCAGTAGTTTAAAATAATGGATTATAAGATATTATTTGCATGCCTCAGGGTAACCTCTAACTGAAAACTGTACAACGCATACGTAAAAAATAAAAAGCAAAAAATGAAAGCATACCAAAAGAGAAAATCACCTTCACTAAAAGGAAGATGGGAAGGAAGGAAGGAAGGAAAGGAGGACCTCAAAACAACCAGAAAACAAGCAACAAAATGGCAGGAGTAAGTTCTTACTTATCAATAATCATATTGAATGTAAATAGACTAAACTCTCCAGTTAAAAGACATAGAGTAGGTAGCTGAATGGATGAAAAAGAAAAGGCCCAATGATTTGTTGCCTACAAGAAACACTCTTCATCTATAAATACACACACAGACTGAAAATAAAGGGATGGAAAAAGATATTCTATGCCAATGAAAACCAAAAAAGAGCAGAAATAGCTATACAAATATCAGATAAAATATATTTTAAGACAAAACTATAAAAAGACACACAGGACATCGTTATATAATGATATGGTGAATTAAGCAAGAGGATATAACAACTGTAAATATATATGCATCAAACACTGGATCGCCCAGATACATAATACAAGTATTATTATAGCTGTAGAATGAGACAGACTCCAATACAATAATAGCTGGAGACTTCAGCACCACACGTTTAGTGCTGGGCAGATCATCTAGACAGAAACTCAACAAAGAAATATTGGCCTTAATATGCACTTGAGACCAAATGGACCTAATAGATACTTACAGAACATTTCATGAAATGGCTGCAGAATATACATTCTTCTCCTCAGCACATGGATTATTGTTAGGACTAGACCATATGCTAGGCTACAAAACTAATCTTAAAACATTCCAAAAAAAAATTAAAAGTGTATCAAGTATATTTTTGACCATAATTTTCTGAGGTAAAACTAGAAATCAGTAACAGGAATTTTGAAAACTATACAAACACATGGAAATTAAACAAGGTGCTACTAAGTGACCAGTGGATCTATGAAGAAATTAAGAAATAAATTTTAAAATTTCTTGCAACAAGGCAGGGTGTGAAGGCTCTTGCCTGTAATTCCAACACTTTGGGAGGCTGAGGTGGGAGGATCACAGGTCAGGAGTTCAGGAACAGAACTTGAACTTGGCAAAGATGATGAAACTTCGTCTCTATTAAAAATACAAAAATTAACCAGGTGTGGTGGCACATGCCTGTAGTCCAAGCCACTTGGGAGGAGGTAGGAGAATCACTGGAACCCAGGAGGCAGAGGAGGCAGGAGAATCACTTGAACCCAGGAGGCAGAGGTTGCAGTGAGCTGAGATCGCACCACTGCACTCCAGCTTGGGTGACAGAGTGAGACTTCATAAAAAATAAATAAATAAATAAATAAAAAATAAGAGAAAGGAATAAAAGAAAAGAAAAAAGAAAAAATTCTTGCAACAAATGATAATAGAATCACAACAATGAAAACATATGGGATGTGGTGAAAGCAGTACTAAGAGAAAAGTGCATAGCTCTAAGTGCCTACATCAGAAAAGAAGAAAGACGTCAAATAAACTACCTGGTGATGCATCTTGAAGACCTAAAACCACAAGAACAAATGAACCCCAAAATTAGTAGAATAAAAGAAATAATAAAGATCAGAGAGGAAATAGACAAAATTGAAATGAAACTAAAAGAAAGCATTGGGGAAACTTTCAAAGACAGGAGTGGGCAAAGATTTCTTGAGTAATACCCCATAGATATGGGCAACCAAAGCAAAACAAATAGCATCACATCAACTTAAAAAAGCTTTTGCACAACAAAGAAAACAATCAATTAAGTGAAGAGACAGCCCACAGAATGGGAGACAATACTTGCAAACTACCCATCTGACAAGGGATTAATAGCAAGTATATACAAAGAGCTCACACAACTCTTTGGGAAAAAAATCTAGTAATCTAATTTTTAAAGTGGGCCAAAGATCTGAATAGACATTTCTCAAAAGAAGACATAAAAATAGCAAACCGGCATATAAAAAGGTGCTCAACATCGTCGATCACTATAGAAATGCAAATCAAAACTGCAATGAGATATCATCTCACCCAAGTTAAAATGGCTTTTATCCAAAAGACAAGTGATGACAAATGCTAGCGAGGATGTGGAGAAAAGGGAATCCACTGCTATGGATGGGAATGTAAATTAGTACAACCACTATAGAGAACACTTTGGAGGTTCTTCAAAAAAACTAAAAATAGAGCTACCATATGATCCAGCAATCCCACTGCTGGGTATGTACCCAAAAGAAAGGAAATCAGCATGTTGAAGAGATATCTGCACTCCCATGTTTATTGCTTTACTATTCACAATAGCCAAGATTTGGAAGCAACCTAAGTGTCCATCGACAGATGAGTGGATAAAGAAAATGTGATACATCTATACAATGGATTATTTACTCAGCCATAAAAAAAGAATAAACTTCTGTCATTTACAGCAACATGGATGAAGCTGGGGATCATTATGTTAAGTGAAGTAAGCCAGGTGCAGAAAGACAAACATTAAGTATTCTTACTTATTTGTGGAGCTAAAACTTGAAACCATTGAACTCATGAACATAGAGAGTAGAAGGATGTTTACCAGAGGCTGGGAAGGGCAGTGGGGAGGATGCTGGGGGGATGGCTAATGGGTATAAAAATATAGTTAGATAGAATGAGTAATATCTAGTATTTGATAGCACAACAGGGTGACTGCAGACAACAATTGTTGTACATTTTAAAATAAAAGGGTATAGGTGGGTTATCTGTAACACAAAGAAAGGTTAAATGCTTGAGGTAATGGATACCTCATTTACCCTCATGTGATTATCACATATTGTATGTGTGATCAAAACATCTCTTGGACCCCATAAATATATATATCTAAGATATACTCACAAAATTAAAAATTAATTAAACCTTGGAAAAATACACAAAATACCCTTACCAATGCACTGCCATCACACATTTTAAATTAAACATTTTATTTTGAAATATTGTAGATTCACATGCGGTTTTTTTTTTTTTTTTTTTTTGAGGCGGGGTCTCGCTCTGTCGCCCGGACTGGAGTGCAGTGGCCGGATCTCAGCTCACTGCAAGCTCCGCCTCCCGGGTTCACGCCATTCTCCTGCCTCAGCCTCCCGAGCAGCTGGGACTACAGGCGCCCGCCACCTCGCCCTGCTAGTTTTTTGTATTTTTTTAGGAGAGATGAGGTTTCACTGTGTTAGCCAGGATGGTCTCGATCTCCTGACCTCGTGATCCGCCCGCCTCGACCTCCCAAAGTGCTGGGATTACAGGCTTGAGCCACCGCGCCCGGCCCACATGCTGTTTTAAGAAACAATACAGAGATCCCATATGAATGTAACTCACATTTAAGATTTATACATTAAAGGATAACTGGATTGTTTCTAATTCAGGGCTGTTACAATAATGCTGCTATAAACATTCACGCACAGGTTTTAGTATAAAATAATTTTATTTTCTGGTATAAATGCCAAGGAATGCAATTGCTGGGTCATCTATAGTTACATGTTTATTTTAGAAAATTATTTTCAGTGGGCTGTACCATCTTACATCCTGCAAGCAATGTATGAGTGATTCAGTTTTTCTGCATGTTTCCCAGCATTTGTTGTTGTGGCTACTTTTTATTTAAGTGACTCTGACAGGTGTGTATGATATCTCATTGTCATTTTTAATTTGCATTTCCCTAATTAGCAAGGGTGTTGAACATGTGTTTATATTTTATCTGTGTATCTTTTTTGGTGAAGTGTTTCTTCATATTTTTTTCTTCAATTTTTTAATTGGATTGGATTTTCTTTGTATTTTTTAGCCCAATTACTCTTATTATGAACATCTTATATTAGTTTGACACATGTGTCACAATTAATAAACTAATATTGATACATTGTGTTACCTAAAGCTTATATGTTCGTATGTTATTCAGATTCCCTTAGCTTCTACCTAACATCCTTTTTCTGTTCCACAATTCTACTCCTGACACCTACCTTTACAGTAGTCCCCTCTCACCTGTGGGACACATTTTCCAAGACCCCCAGTAGATGCCTGGAACTGTGAATAGTGTCAACCCCATATGCACTAATTTTCCCTATACATACGTAACTATGATAAATTATAATTTATAAATTGGACACAGATTAACACTAAGAACAAAAATTGCTTGTTTTTGTCAGGTTGTTGAAGATCAGATAGTTGCAGATGTGTGGTCTCATTTCTGAGTTCTCTATTCTGCGCCATTGATCTATGTGAAAAAATATTTAAGCGATTAAAAAAATAGAAAATTTTAAATACTATTTGAGTATAATAAAATCAGAATATAAAAAGATTAATAAATTTGATTCTATACAATATTTAAAATATTCTTGATTATAAAACCAGCATAAGTAAAGTCGAAAGTAAACAAGAAGCTGTGAAGAAATATTTTATAAATTAAATCAGAAACAAATGAGTAATTGACAAAATAAATGGTTTCTAAAAATCCAAAATATAAATTTTTCTAAACTTAATTGATTTTCTTCAGTAATATCTAAATTTTCCTACTACAGTAGGAAGTCAGAACAAGGGCTAAGTCACGGTGGTAGTGGTAGATAATACTGAGGAAGAGTGTGATAGCTCTCCATAGTTAGGAACCAGGAAAAGTAAAGACAGATTCTGCTGTGCAAAGGCATGGTAATTCACATCACTCACAAGACACAGTATCAGCAATAAGGATGATAGATGACAGCTCAGGAGCATAGGAGAAGCAAAGGCACCAGATCTCCCAGATAGGGCTGGCTTCACAGGCATGTGTATTCATTCTCACACTGCTATCAAGAAATGTGTGAGTGGGGTAATTTATAAAGAAAAGAGGTTTAATTGGCTCCTGGTTCTACAGGCTGTACAGGAATCATGGCTAGGGAGGCCTCAGGGAACTTTTACTCAAGGCAGAAGGCAAAGCTGGAGCAGGCATCTTCACATGGCCTGGAGCAGGAAGGGGTGGTGGGAGGTGCCACAGACTTTTAAACAACCAGATCTCTCAGGCACTCATTCGCTGTCAGGAGACCAGCGCTGAGGGGGAAATCTGACCCCATGATCTAATCACCTCCCACTAGGCCCCACCTCCAACAATGGAGATGACAATTCCACATGAGATTTGGGTGGGGACACAGACCAAAACCATGTCAGCATGCAACCAGTGTCATTGCTCAGGGTCCTACTCAGAAGATTCCCATGCTTAGTGTGTGGCCACCACTTTGAGATTCTTAAGAATTTCAGTTTTTTAATAATTTGTGGTTTTTAAGTGAAGGCAAATGGGACTATGGGGCATACACCAAGGGGTTCAAGTTTAGACTTGTGTGCAGTGTGAATTCTTACCACCTTCCCACTCTCCCTCCCCACCTCCCACTTCCCCCATATGGATTCTCAGACTCCTGTCCCTCCAACCCTTAGCACCTTAATTATACCTGGCTTTCTCCTCCTTGCCCTGACTGCTGCCACCCTCCTTCCCCTGTTGGGCTCTGGGCACTGGTATAAAAATGATTGGGGTCAGCTGTGTGTGCCCCATGGCATCTCAGTGTGGACATGGAGGTGCTGTCTCTGCTGCCACTTCTCCCGTGGTGTGTCTGGCCAGCCAGAGGTCATGTCTTGGCTAAAGCCCCCTCTCACCTATCCCTAATCCAAGCACCAAGCACATCATAGCATGGAGATCTTTGGGTGTTGCCAATATTCTATGTGTGGCATGTTGTGGGAAGGAGAGGGACCTGGATGTACGTCCCTAGACCCCACCATACGCCAAGGCATGGCACACTGGTCCAGCTGTAGGCAAGGGGGGAATCTGGGAGCCATCAGACCTGAGTGAGGGCACAGGTGTCCCACATTATGTGGTGGGGCCCACAGGCAACTGGGAGGGACTATATACACCCTGAGAGAAACCTTGTGCCCAGTGGCACCCCCTTGACAGCCTCTATACCTAGGAGACCCTTTCTTCCTATTTCCAACATCCTTAAACCTGACCTATGTTTGTCTTTTCTGGCCAGTTTAAAGCATTTTCCAGTGACGAGCCAGGATGGTAGCATTATTTGGGATTATTTTTATAGTTCCAGCTATGGGTTAATATGTAAATATTTGCATTTAAAATGGGCATCATACAATATAAAGATGTATACTTAAGTTCATGCTAATAATTAAAACTTCTGACTTTCTTTGGCTTAAATGACTTTAAATAGCATGAGAAACACCATGACGGGCTGCAGAAGAAAGAAAAATGCTTCATGTGTACTTTAATGACACTTTACTCACCCTGATATTTGAACAGAGGGCCCTACATTTTCATTTTGCCCTAAATCCTAAAAATTATGCAGCCATCCCTATTCCCAGGCTCTTGATAAATCCACAGACAGACCTGCCTGGATGGAAGGGGCTGGACATGAGGCAAGAGCACCATAGAATAGAAAATCCTGTCCCAACCTCTTTACGTATTTATCAGCCACCCAAGGGGAGCAGGAACACCTTTTTAAATGTAGGTAACAGGAATGTAACATGAGGCTTTTAACCCACAAAGCAGTCCCAATGGCTAACGGTTCATGACCAAGAGTTTTCATCTTCTCAATGCCAAGAGCCCTCAGGTATGAACAAAACTGTATATAGTTCAGTCTCAGATCCAGATCAGTAGAGTCAAAGAAAATGTGGGAATTTTGATAAAATCTGACAGGTCCAGAATAGTTCCCAACAGTTGTTTGTATGGGCTCTGATATGCTTTGGCTGTGTTCCCACCCAAATCTCATCCTGAATTGTAGCTCCCATAATTCCCACGTGTCATGGGAGGGACCCAGTGGGAGGTAATTGAATCATGGGGGCAGGTCTTTCCCGTGCTGTTCTTGTGACAGTGAATAAGTCTCACAAAATCTGATGGTTTTATAAATGGGAGTTCCCGAGCACAAGCTCCCTTGCCTGCCACCATGTAAGATGTGACTTTCTCCTTTGTCTTCTGCTATAATTGTGAAACCTCCCCAGCCATGTGGAATCGTGAGTCCATTAATCCCTTTTTTCTTTAGGAATTAATTACCCAGTCTCAAGTATGTCTTTATTAGCAGCATGAGAACTGATTAATACAGGCTCCTTGAGAAAGTTTGATGCTGGGACATCAAAAAGTTTGGCTTTATTCCAAACCATGGTTACCAAAGACACAAGCCACTAGTTGATTTACTGACTGGTTAGACCCTCAGTAAGTCAGACCATAACTAACTTTATTTTAATGATTCAAGGTCATCATGATTAAAGCAAATATGTGAAGTGAGAAGCTAAATGAGATACAAATGTATGACTTTTCTTAAAGAGAACCAGCATTTAATAGTAAATCCTATGTTTAGAATAGGTCTCTAGCAAGACCCTGAAGCAGGTCCAGGGCTCTCACTCTTGGGTATTTGGGGCAGAAGACCACTGTGTTTTACTAAGGGATACTAGGGAGGAGTCTCTTCAAAGAAGGGAGGGCTCAAGATCTTTATTTTCAAGCTCCAAGTTCATTAAACACATCCATTGGACTGAGCGATCCTGACGGAGGCCACCTGGAAGAAGGCACTGGGGTCTCCAAAAGGAAATAGATCGTTAAGTGGGGGACATCTTGATTTGGGGCTCCAGGCTCTACACCAAGATCAAATCTATTGTAGGAAGAGCTGGTTTGGAGCCTGTTTTTGGCTCAGGTCATGTCCCTTCTGAATCTAGCTGCCTGGATGCTGTGAATTTGCCTGGAAGAATACCCACATGTCCACAGGTTGAAAGAGCTGCATTACTGCAGAGCTGGAGCACTGGGAACCCGGATTTACCCTGGCATGAAGCACCCATAGCTGAGAGTGATGCTAAGGAGACAGACATTTTCTCCTGTATCCTGAGGAAGCACTGTTACTTTGGGTGGTGGCCATGGCCCTCTGTGTTTCAGCAGTTGACTGGATCTTGATTTGAGCCTCTAGACTTCCTATTGTTGCTACATCAATGTGTGTCTATAACAGTAGCAGCAGCTGTGGATAATGGTCTCTTTAGGCAGACTGACCAGACATTCTAGTATCTTCAACAGGAGTGTTACTGACAAGATCTGTTTCTTTTAGACTAAGTAATCACCCCTGGGATTCTTTGTCCTGATGTGGAAAAAGGAGACTGAAAGAGAAAAATAGATTTTCGTAACCAGCAAGACCTAGAATTATTATAAGATGAACTTGAAATGTGAATTTTTCATTATAAATTAGTGAATCAAAATGTGCTACTTAAATATAATGTTGTGTTGTATTAGTTTCCTCTTTCTGTTTAACAAATCAGTATACATTTAGTGGCTTAAAATAACACCAATTAATTTGTTCATGGTTTTGAAGTTCGGAGTCCTGAAATCAAGGTGTTGGTCAGGCTGGAATCTTTCTGAAGGCTATAGGGGAGAAGCCATTTCCATGCCTTTTTCCACCTTCTAGAGGCCACCTGCATTCCTTGGTTTGTGGCTTCTTCCTTAATACTTAAAGCCAGCAGTGTAGCATCTTCAAATCTCTTTTCCATCCTCACGTCTCCTTCTCTAACTCTTCTGCCTCCCTCTTGGTGAAGACTCCTGTGATTTCTTTGGGCCCACCAAGCTAATCCAAAACATTATCCTCATCTCAAAATATTTAATTTAATCACATCTTCAAAGTCTTTTTTTCCATGTAAGGTAACATACGCAGAAATTCTGGAAATTTAGATATGGACATCTTTTGGGGACCATTCTCCAACTTACCACAAAATGATGACACTCTTTATTCCACCTGTAAGTGAGGGACTGAGCCTTTGCCTCACACTAAATGCCCTGAGGTTGCTCTGCTGTGAGAGCATCTACGCCTCTTATTCATTTTTCATTCTGCTTTTACTGCTTATCATACCTCTCTCCCTTTAAGGCTGTTGATGTTTATTTCTTGTTGCTTCCAGCTATGTCATTCCTAAATTGCTGCTGTTAGAGAAATCAGACAGCAAAGTTTGTTGGTTGCATGACTATAATAAATGAAAATAGATTTTTAAATGTAGGTCTGAAAGACACCTGTCAACCAGAAGGGGCACATCTTGTATGTGTAGCTTACTTGATATGGAGTATTCACATGGAAAATAGCAAAATTCCTGAGCTACTGTAATTAAGGGATGTTTAAAAGTATACAAATTGACATCAAGACATTTCCCCAATTTATAGCTTTTGTCATATTGCCTTGATGTTTTTTTCTGGCATCTTTTAAATATTTATTTACTAGCAATTATGTAATCAGCATTTTGATGTTTCTGTTTCAATAGAAAATCAAGTTCTCCTAGTCCTTTTTCCATATTGTGATTGGTAATAATGTCTATTAATGTCCACTATGCAAGCTGCAAATGGTAAGATGTGTCTACATTTTATTTTTTACCTCCTTCTCCTAGTTATTATAATTGGGATAAATGAGGATTTTAGATCCAGATTGCCCTTATTAATAATTGCAATAATTAAATGTGTTACTTTTCAAAAATTATTTTGACATTTTGCAGCCTTTATGCTGTATTAAAGCTATTAAAAAGAGAACATGGCTATTTAGTCTACATTGTGGTGGTAGAAACAGAAAACGCACACTAAAGTATTTTGTTTTGTTAGTCTGTTTGTTTGCTTTAAAGTAATACACTGTTTTAATTTTTTTTAACATCTTAGTTTTAAAGAAGCCAACTAAGTCATGCTTCTTATGGAGGAAAACTTATTAATAACAATTATTTGGACATTGTTACGGTTTGAATGTCCCCTCCAAAACTCATGTTGAAATTTAAGTATCATCCTAAGGTTATTAAGAGGTAGGATCTTTCAGAGATGATCAGGTAATAAGGGCTCTGCCTTTATAAATGGATTAACATTGTTATTATAGGAATGGGTTAGTTATCATGGGAGTTCAGTCACCGTTTTCTCTCTGTCTCATGTGCTTACTTCTACAATCCACCTTTCCTCCATGGAATAACCTCACCAGATGCTGGCACCATGCTCTTGAACTCCCCACCCTCCAGAACCATGAGCCAAATAAATTTCTGTTTTTTAATTAATTACCAAGTGTCTGGTGTTCTTTTGTAGCAGCAGAAAACAGACTAAGACAGACATTAACTATAGGTTTAAGCAGTTTCATAATTTTATGTCTGTATGTTTCTAGCACATCTTCACTTTTCCAGAGTTAATTATTTTATCTATTTATTTATTTCAGATGGCTCAATCACCTGTCTCACTGGGGAACATTTTATAAAGTTCTTACATATCTCAGAATATCTTAATGATCTCATAAATCAATTATAGCTTGGTTGAGTATAGAATTTTTTTCCCTTAAAAGGTATGTGTGCAAGACTTGCCTTAAAAATCTCATAGAAAAGTTTCATTTGTATTTAGTATTCAGTGTGGTAAAGAACAAAGTTTTGGTTCTATCTTGATCTTGTTTTCTCTATAGGTGATATTATTATTATTATTATTATTATTATTATTATCATCATCATCATCATCTGATAGTTGATGTCCTTTTCCTGGTAAAGATTCAATTTTATTTCCATCTCAGACAACTTCTACTCAATTATTTATTTTATTCTGCTTCTCTTTGTGCTCAATGTTATCCTCCTGCACTACCTATATCATGTGTGCTGAATCTCCTGAATCATTTTTCCTAGTCTCCTGTCATTTTGCTTGTGATTATATTCTTATCTTTGTCTTTTTCCTCTGAGTTTTGAGACGATGTTTTGAGTTCAGTTTTTGCCATTTTTTTGAGTTTCTTTCATCATTCATCTTACTAGTCATTACTTGCATAGTATTTTTAAAAAGTTATTGATAAAGTGTTTTGTCTTAAACAATTTTGCTGAATATTGAATATTTATTTTCTAACATTTTCTGCCTTCAGTCAGTCATTTGGAATGTAATTGAAAACATTAACTACAAAAATTGATATTTACTGTAATTTCTTATCTTTATTCCTTTTCTTTTGAACTACTGAATCCTCTTACCTGGTGGGTTTTGTTTATTTGTACATACAAGACAGAGTCAATGAAATGTTGCAGCCATGCCAAAGAACCTTCTTCATTTATGTGCAACCGATAGGTCATTGATGCAGACCCCCTCAACCACACCTCCTGTCCACTATGACAGGAAAGCATCCAGGCCAAGTATAACTTTGGAGTGAGATCCACAGCCTTCACTCTGGTACACTTCTTGAATCAAGGTCAATTTTTTTCACTCTTATGGTCACTCTTTCATCCAGTCCACACCTTTTTAAGGTAGAACTCTGGTAGGGATTTACATCCACTTATTTCTCACGTGCATTTTCTCTTTGTGTATGATAAAATGTAAGGGCTTGCCATTTTCTTACCCCAATTGCCTACTCTCCAGCCTTTTCAAAATCTGAATAGCTCTCTTTTGGGGATACATGGATCTTTATTATATCTTCTTGATTACTTCAACGGATGAGTCAGAGAGAAAGGAACCGTAAGGGTGATCAAATTATCATTCCAAAAGATATACCCAGGGCTTCTTGTACTAGAGTGGCTCTGATAACAAATTAGATATGTCACAAAATTATAAACTCTTGCTAATTGAACACTATCCTGCATGGGACACATTTCTGGTATTCTATGTGGAGCTTACCTGTACTATAATAAGTCTCTAAGATGATGTGGCTCTATTTCATTTTATCACGCTCCTTGCATCATCCAAGTTTTATTTTTTTTGGTCCTCCGTATGTATTTGTCCATCAGCTTCTTGCTACCAATTTGTTGACAAGTAAAATGAAAATAATATTTTCTTGCTGATTTCCAAGCTGCTTAGAAAAGATGCCAGTCTTCTGTCTAGAACTTTGTTTTATAATTAGTTTAGGGTTATGCACATCATAGATGTCACTACTCACTGACTACCTCCTCCTTAATTGCTGTCATCATTGCCTGATAGACCATCTTCAGCATGGCATAAGTCGTATTTGAAAATTTTTTCTGCTGTTGAATCATCCTGTTAAAAATATTTGGAAATCTCATCCTTAAACCGGATCTACCACCTTCCCCAACTCTAACTCAGCAAGGTCTTTTAAGCAAAATAGTTTCATTTTCTATTTTCTTCTCTTTTCTTCTCTCCCTTAGGGAAGTTATGAGTCAGACAAACTTGAACTTAGAGAAAGAGGTTGGCTGAGGCTGGGGCCTTTCATCTTCTAGAGAGAATGAACTGTAGAGAAGGGGAAAGGGGGAGGGACAATGTGGGAAGGGGGAAGGATAAAGGTGATGGGTTTCTTATGTTTTGAGGCTCGATATTTATAGTGTGGTATTATAATTTAATTAGACATGTTGGACGTTTTTAGATGGTCATACTTTCTCCCAATCAAATACAAGTAGGAGAACCTTCTGATGCCAAATTAAAATGCTGGTTTTGGACAGAAGTACGTTTGGTTTATTTGTGCTATAGTGCCCTGTTGAAAACACTGCCAGACTTATTGAATTTATACACAAAGAGAATTGTAAGGAAAGAAGGACACTGGCATTCACTGTCTTCTACCAGCCAGACATTTAACATGCCATCTTACTCGATCATTTTCAATCCAATGCAATAGGATTTTCTTTACACATTTTTGCAGATGAGGCCCAGAGGGGTTAAGTAATTTGTCAAAGGGCACAAACCTGTGAGTGCCAGAGTCAGGATCTGAATTTCAATTCCCAATTTTGTGAGCCCGAATCATTTCTCTCAATCCTGCTTCACCAAATTGGTACTGAGGTCAGCAAATTATGACACATGGGCCGAAAACAGCCTGCTACTTACTACTAGAAACACGTCTAAACCTGCCCTTTTACATATTGTCAAAGACTGCTTTTGTGCTACAAAGGTAGAACGAGTAGTTGTGACAGAGAGAGCGTGACCCATAAAGCCTAAGTTTGTCACTCTCTGTATTATGGCAGGTAGTATGGCCCAGCGCTTCTCAGATTTTAATTTGCATTTAAAACACCTGGAGACCTTATTGCCATTCAGATTTCGGTTTAGGAGATCTGAGGTGGGGCCTGAGATTCAGATCCATGTAACTGCACCATGGATCGTACTTTGAGTAGAAAGGATGTAGTCAGTAACAGAATAGCCTAAATGTAACTACCCACTTTTCTCTGAGACTCCCTGGGTTGAGAAGAGAAAAATAGCACTTCTGGTCCCCTTCCAGGTGCAGTAGATATTAACTAATTGGGTTCTACCTCATTCAGAGAAGAATTACTGTCAGCAGAAAGAAAGCCTGGGTTGGCCCCACAGCGCGTCAGCTGTGAGGCCTTGAGAAAAGCCAGTGCAGCCCCAGGCTTCCTCTGGTGACACGTAGGTACTAAACTTCCAGGTGTACACCTAGGGTTCTCAGCCGTGGCTGCACAACACGCTTCCCTAGAGAGACTTGAAAACATTCCAGTGCCCACCCTCAGAAAACATGACATCATCAATCTAGCACAGTGATTCTCCTCCTTGGCTTCAGTCACATGGAGGGTTTTAAAAAAATTCTAATGCGGCCAGTTGCGGTGGCTCATGCCTGTAATCCCAGCACTTTGGGAGGCCGAGGTGGGTGGATCACGAGGTCAGGAGATCGAGACCATCCTGGCTAACACGGTGAAACCCTATCTATACCGAAAAATACAAAAAAATTAGCCGGGCATGGTGGCGGGCACCTGTAGTCCCAGCTACTCGGGAGGCTGAGGCAGGAGAATGGTGTGAACCCGGGAGGCGGAGCTTTCAGTGAGCCAAGATTGTGCCACTGCACTCCAGCCTGGGCGACAGAGCGAGACTCCATCTCAAAAAAAAAAAAAAAAAAAAAAAAAAAAATTCTAATGCCTAGGCCACACACCCAAATGAAATATGTTGGAATATCTGAATGTGGGAACAAGACATCAGCATTTAAAAAATCTTCCTAGCTGATTGCAATGTACAGCCAAGGTTGGGGATCCCCATTCTAGGGTGAAGGGTGAACATTCAAGATTATGGTCGTTCCTGTTGTATAATTCCAAGATGATTCTAATGTGCAGAAAGGATTGAGTGCCACTGATCCAAGCGCCACTGATCCATACTCTCACATGGTATTGTGAGGAGCAGGAGAAATCACGTAGTAAACAAAGTTAACACCTCAGTCGTGAGGCAAACTAATATCCTGTGCTTCCCACTGTGATGCACGGAAAAGTAGGCAATATCATTCCTGTGATCATCCTGCCCACAAGGGCATTGCCATTAGCAGGAAAACTGAAACTGAGAAACATTTTCAGAAAGGTACCATGTACTGTAACTCCTGAAGATGCCAATGTCATTTATGAAAGACCAAGAAAGATGAATGAGCGATTCCAGATTAAACGTGGCTAAAAAGATATGGCAAATAAAGGCAGCATATGAAAAGTAACCAGGAAAAAAATGTTATAAAGGACATCATTAAGCTAACAGGCCAAATCTGAATATGGACTGTGGATTATACAGTAACATTGTGTTAATATTAAATTTCTTGATATTGTACCATACTGTAATTATGTTAAGAGAATATTTTGTTATTAGGAAATACACACAGTAAAGGTTACGAGTAAAAAGGCATGATGCCTGCTGCTTACTCTCAAATGGTTCAGGGATAAATCATATATATGTATATATTTTATATATATATAGAGAGAGAGAGTTATATAGAAGGAGATTACATATGAGACAGTGAGTTATGTAGCAAGTGTGGCAAAATGTTAACAGGAGGTGAACCTGAGTGAAAGGTGTGTAGGAGTTCTTTACATATTCTTTCTTCTTGCAACTAACTCTGGGTGAAGTGAGCATGTGAGTATATTATATTATTTTCTAAATCTTTTTTTATTTTATTTTGTGGGTGCATAGTAGATGTATATATTTATGGGGTACATGAGAGGTTTTGATACAGGCATGAATTTTATAACTTTTCTGTAGATTTTGAATTATTTTAGCAACAAAAGTTAAAAAATACAAAGTAATACTTCTTTTTTTTTTTTTAAAGAAACCATTTGGAAATAGCCTAGATGTATGATTATTAACTATGCAAAAATAAGGCACAGCCACAGGGAAGAGAATAATCCATGACTATTCACAGATACTGTTCCAAGTTCCTTTCTCAGTTATACATCTGGTTTACTACTGGTTGGGTTTATGTGAAGGACACTGAACATCTATGCCCCTGCCACCCAGGCACAGAGTACAGGTGCTGAGGACAATGTGCCATAGACGTGGAGGGAGACTGGTGGTGTCTCAGGGCAGCACAAACACAGGATGCATGAGTGCGCAACAGTGCCACCTCCCGTGGAGGGAAGAATTACTGTTGCTCATTTCTGCTCATTTCAATTCTGCTACTTTCAGAAGGGCATCACTCACAATGCCTTCCTTCTTCCTTCCTGGGTTCAGGTGAAAGGGTGCTTGCATGAATGTCATGGTCAGAGCAGTGAGGGTGTCATTGCCAGAATCCTTGGCATGAAAGCAAAGGGAAGAACATGCAGAAGAATTGGAGGGCTTTGTGTAGCTTCCCCACCTTTGTAGCCTTTGGAATGCAGCTTTAAATAGTGTTACAAAGAAAGCACCATGCCCCTGACCTCCTTCATATAGTCCTCTTTTTATTATCATGGAATTTGAGGCAATTGTTTTAGATGCTGTTACTCCTCAGAGCCTGAGTATTGGCTTCCTCTTCTCCCCCATTGTCTTGGTGATTTGGTCACAATGTGAAGAGTCACTGCACCAGCTTGCCAAAACTTCTGCAGCTGGCTGGAGATGGGGCTCTCAGTTCCTGCCAATCTATCTATAACAGTGAACAGTTTCTGGATACTCAGACTCCTAACACCATCAGTGTTCTGGCCTTGAAATACCATGGTGCTTTGAGTCTTATTCCCCAGGCTCTTACTAAGTTTCTCATTTTTGATTCTTTGCTTTGTCTTTTCCTTTTATTTCTGATATGATTTGGGTCTATGTCCCCACTTAGATCTCATAGTAAAATGTAATTCCCAGTGTTGGTGCCTGGTAGAAAGTGATTGAATCATGGGGGTGGATTTCTCATCAATGGTTTAGCACCATCATTATGGTGCTGTTGTTTTGGTAGTGAAATTTCTTGTGAGAGCTGGCTGTTTAAAGGTGTGTGGCACCTCCCTCCTCTTGCTCCTGCTCCAACTATGTGACCTGCCTGCTTCTCCTTCGCCTTCTGCCATGACTGTAAGTTACCTGAGGCATCCCCAGAAGCTAAGCAGATGCCAGCATCATGCATCCCTGCAGCCTGCAGAATCAGAGCCAATTAAACCTCTTTTCTTTATAAATGACTCAGTCTCAGACATTTCTTTATGGCAATGCAAGAACAGACTAATATAATCTCCATGCTAACTCCTTGGAAACTGGACAATTGTTAGTTTAATTTCTCTAACCTCATTCAGAGGAGAAGAATGAAGTTTAGAGTGATTCAGTAATTTACTAAGGTCATGCAACTAGTAAGTGAGGCAGTCGGGATTGGACCCAGCCCTAGCTGACTCTAGATCTGTGACCTTGCTACTATGTTATTTTTCTTAAAGCAAAAATTCCCTCTTCTACTTGTACTCAGAGGGACAATGATGTGGTTTGGATGTGTGTGCCTTCCAAATCTTGTGTTGAGGTATGACCCCAGTGTTGGAGGTGGGGCCTAGTGTGAGATGTTGGGTCATGGAGGAGGATCCTTCCTGAATGGCTTGGTGCTCTCCCTGCAATAATGAGTGAAAATGAGATCATGCTAGACTTGGTTGTTGAAAAGATCATAGAACTTTCCCTCTCTCTTTTGCTCCAACTCTGGCCGACTGATACAACAGCTCTCCCTTTGCCCTCCACCACAATTGCAAGCTTCCTGAAGCCTCGCTGAAAGCCAAGCAGATGCTGGCACCATGCTTCCTGGACAGCCTGCAGAACTGTCAGCCAACTTCTAGACCTATTTTCTTTATAAATTACCTAGCCTCAAGTATTTCTTTATAGCAATGCAAAAACAGACTAACACAGATGATATCCAAAAAACGTATCTAAGACTTCTCTTCCAAATCATAAATTAGGGAGCCAGGGCCATGCTTGTGTTTCATAAAGTTACTAGACCTAAATGAAAACCTGCCAGCAGTGAGATGAAGGCTGGGTATGTTTCTTCCCTTCACTGAAGCTGACTATTCCTTTGGGGTGGATAGAAAAGATACTTATGAAAATGTAATTTCCCTGTAAATACCGTAGGAGGTAATTTGAAAAGGAAGCCTCATAAAATATAGTATTGAAATCTTTAAGCAAGGTCTCCTCTGCAGTAGATTCTGCTTTTCTCAAGTCTGGACATTAGGTCTGGTTGAAAGTCACTCACCTGCGGAGACATACAGAGACAGCTGAATGCAGCCTGCTGCTTTCAAGCTAATCCTTGCTTTGGTTGCCAGAAAGCTCTTTTCTAGCTTATTTTATGTCGGTATCTGACTTCCAGTTATGAATGCTGAAAGAACCTTTTCAAAACCTGTGCTACCCAACTCATCCTTTCAAGAGGCTGAACCTGCTCTTCCACAGATGGTCCCCACCCTGCCTCCCTGCAGTAACTCCACACGACCACAGTGGGTCTGAAACGCTAACCCTCTGACTCTAGCTTGGAACACTTTTCTCATTCTCTTTCATCTGATATTGGCCACTCTCTTGAGAAGTGGTCACTGCATTTGAGCCAGCCTCTTGTAGATAAAGATATTAAAGCCTAAGGGCAGGATGGACTTGTTTGAGGTCAGACAGCTAGTAGATGGTATTGATAGAATTAAAAGCTCAGATCTTGACTCCCTGAGAGTGCCTTTTCCCACTACCTTGCGTCTTTGAACCAGATGGTTTCAAAAAAGGGGCAGCCTGGTGGGTCTAGACTCTGGAGTCAAGAAGTCATGAATTAAAGCTCCACCAACACCACTTGCTGGCGGTGTGACATTGAGCAAATAGATGAAACTTTCTCTGTCGTCACCTCTATAATTATAATCCCTATGAGAATGGAAGGATTAAAGGAGACAATGTATACAAGTGCCAAAAAATGCAAAGTTTCTCATTAAATGTAAATATCCATTTTCTAGCCTTTTTCACAAATGCCTTACAGTGGTCAATCTTCCCTCCTCTTTAGTATGCTTGAAACTGCACAAGGACAAGTGTGAAGTGAGAGTCTTACCTGTGTGTATAGCCCATGAGTCTGAACACCTCATGTATTTCCTAGAACTTTAAAAAGTACATAGGTACATTGCAACTATGCAAGCAGGGAAAGGTCTTTTTCAAGGCCACAGAGAAGTTTAAAAAGTTAGTGTTTACTTCATTTTTTTAAGTGAGTAATAGGACCCAATATCCTTTTCTTGATTAGAAAAGGAAATAACTAAATATCTTGCCCAATCCACAGTGCTAATTGGCATCAGAACCAAGAAAAAAATTCATGTCTTTTGATCTTCAGGCCTTACAGCTTTTTAGGCACCACATAGGCTAGGACCTATTATTAGAGAAAAGCATTTGTATTTTAAGAAAGTTATTTTACTTAAAAGCTAACCAAATTGGGAGCATAATGAGTTGCTCTGTGATGGACGTTTATTGTTATTGTTATTTAACTCTCAGAGTAAGGTTGTATGTCTTTACAAATACTCTTGTCATCCTTTTATTTGTTAATTTCCTGCTAGCTTTCATTACTTTATTGCTTTTCTTATTCAATCTAGGACTTTTTTTTTCTACAGACTTGCCGGCAACAAGCATGTTTCACAGTTGGTAGAAGCAAAAACTCCTACCAATCCTGCCAGCTTAGTTGCCATGGTGACAAATGGTTTAAGTAAGTCTCATTTATTTGAAAATATATTTAGAAATAATTGAGCCCTCTGAGAGCAAATTGTCCTAAATTCCCTCTATGGTAGTGCTTGGTATGTTTCCTTCAGGGGACCAATAGCCTTTGAAGGAAAATTCTCTTAATCATGGTAACTCGGTTGCATATATATGAGTTTCCACATTCCTTGATTAAATCTTGGGCTGGCAGGACATGTCCCAGGCTCAGCAAATACCCACCTCAATCACACACCACTGGGAATTACGAGAAGTTTTGCCTGGTGGATGTTTTTCTCTGTACTAATTATAAATTGGAATTTGATATTAATTAGACAAAATGTGATTAGAAGAGAAGTGAATGCTAGAAGCCTAGTAAAGTAGACTTTAGAGAGAAAAGCAGGATAAGTACTTTCTACTTGGCCAAAAGAAGAAGGGGCAGGGCAGTCTGCATAATCCTGTAATCACCCGCCCATTCCACAGATAATCCTTTCTCTTGTGGATTCCTTAAACTGGTGCCTGCTAACATCCCATTCACTCCTATGTAAATAGGAGTATTAGGCCCATTTGACACTGTGGATAATACTTTATTGGGGGCATGCTGTGTCCCAGGACTCTACTTATAGCCATTATCACTTTTAAACTTCCATAAACCTGTGTGGAAAATACGATGATTGTGCTCATTTTACAGATGAGAAACCTACATTTCAAAATGGCTGTGTGACTTGCCCAGCATGCTGAGCACTAATACTTGGAGTGGGATTCAAACATTTGCTGTTGGGTGCCAGCTCCCTGCACTGCCTTAACATGGGCTTGGAGGCTGAAGCCAGATTCTCCCAATGTGTATCTTCCTGGGATGAGCAGATCTTGCACTTTGCTGTCTGAGGAAGGAGGCTAGCTGTCTCTGCAAGGAATGGGTAGAGGTAGGAGAAACTTGGAAGCCTTGAGGCTCCTCGGGCCATTTCACTCAGACATTTGGCACTGAGATTACGTGTGTTTTCCATCTGACTTAACAGTAATACTCAACCTATATTTTTTACCCTCCTTTTCCAAAGTGCTGTTATCTCATAGGTTGAGAACAGAAAAGAATGACTATCCTTCTCAGGCATCGGCAATGGCAGCACACCTCACGGGTTGAAAGCCTGTGCTCTAGAGTCATGCTGAGGAGCTTTAAATCCCAGCTCCCACTTCTCATTAGCTGTGTCATACCTCCTCATGCCTTCATTTCCCTACTGATAAACTGGGAATGTTAATACTACAATCCTCATGGGGGTGCTTCCGATGGTTAAAGGGTATGCATAAAGCCATTAGAACGTGAAGTTCATAAAGCCAGAACCTTTCATTTATTACCTTTTGATTTCCAGTATTCAGCACATTTCTGTCAATCAGTAAATATATATTGCATAAATAAATAAAAATGTTTAGGACTATACTGTCTCTGTGTTCTTGGCTTCCTCAGTTATGCACTAATTGGAGCATTATTCTTAGATATTCACTTGTTTACTTAATATTCCTACTTAAATTTATCATAACTATTACATGTTCAGTGTTCAAAATTATACTTCTGATGTTTTCTAATCTCTAGGCTTCTACTGGTCTTTCCTCATTGCAAAGAAACAACACTGTTACCTCTCTGGCTACTCAAGTCAGAAACCTGGAAATCATCTTTGATTCCCCTCCCCTTCTTTACCCACTGTATGAGCAAATCCTATTGATTTAATTTCTAAATTTGTGCAAGGAACTATCTTTCACTTAGAGTAAATTGACATCACCTTTTACCTGACCACTATCATAATATCATAATTCTTTTTCTACCTTTTCTTCTGCTTCATTTTCACCCAATCCATCTTCAAACAACAGTGAGAGTGATCTTTTAAAAGCATAAATTGGTTTAGAGTCATTCAGCTCCTCATTGCATTTCAAACAAAATGTGTCTCTCCTACCTTTGCCTGCAAGACCTCTACATGTTCTGGCTCTTGTCTGCTTTTCCAGTCTCTGTTTGTGCCATTGACTTCCTTGGCCACAAGGTGCAGCCACATAGACATTGACTTATCAATCAATGTCAGCCTTTAGTATTATGAGAGCACCAGAACTTCATTTTTGCAGTAATTTTTAGAACTCCTGTCTCCCTACTCAATCCCTTCAAGGCACCCCTTAGAGAACTTGTACCTGACTGCCCATGTTCAGGCCATGGCCTTCACATTCCTGCCTCTTCCACATCAACAGGGATTTGTGCAGTCACAGACTCTGTATTGGTTGGAAGAAGAGCCTCATGCTGCTGAAATATCTGTGCCTTCACCAATTTATTTAACGTAAACAGTTTCTGCTCTGCACTATGAGCAAAGGCAAGGCAGTCCCTCATCCCCCAAATGGTCAATGTATTCATTTACTTTCCCTTGAATGCCAGCAGGATTTTCTTTCCAGACGCTAAGCTTTTTGATTTACATGGTATCCATTACTATTTTTTGCTAATATCCAGTTCTCCTTCACCTTGAGGTACATGGAGGATTCCTGCATGCTTGAACATAGGGGTGGCCCTGTTGCCAAGGTCTTTGAATGTGGTTGGAAAGAACATGCATCACTTCTGGGTAGAATAATTTAGGAACTGGTACAAGGCACATGATATTATTGTCCTCTACTGAGTTGATCAGGGAAATATATATTAAGATGAAGGCTGTATCAGTTGGAGTTCCTGAGCTGAGCAGCACTGTCAACCTGCTTTGGCCATGTAATATGAAGAAAAACTAGAACTTTATTTTCTACTTTTATTTTAGGCCATTGAGATTTGGGGTTGTTACTGCAGCACAGACTAGACTATTTAGACAAATAACTGAAAATGTTACCCACTGCAGCCCTAGGCCATTTCAATGGATTGTACCCTGCTGGGCACAGAAGTCTGAATATCAAACACTCTTTCCCTTTTTCCTCTCAGACCTGATCCTGAATCTTTGCCTGAGAGCTCTCCCTTCCCTCATGTCTAGCCTGACTCTTTCCCAAAGGATTTAATAACTAATTGCATAGAAACCTTATGTTTCCAGAATAAGTTTTCACTAGCCCACCCTGGATGGTCTTTGGATTTACATACAGTTAGGGATAAAAACTTTATTTTTTATTTTCTGGCGATAATTTAGGTCATAGAAGCAAGAGCAGAAGCTGAGGGGATCACTGGGGATTATAATCCCAATGTTCTTTGAACATTTCCAAATTTGTATTGAAATGTGGCCAAACCTGTTACTACTTGGCTTGAGAGAAGTGATAACTCTGCATGATAAATGAAAACAAAAAATGAGGTGCCTAATTGCCAACACTATGAACTACCAATGTTTGCAAGAAGATGTCAATTATTTTTCTTGGCCAGAGCCCTTGGAAGAAGTTTTCAAACATGGAGCAGTTTGTGGTAACATCTGGTCCTCTATTTAGTTGAACACGGAGCTTTCTGTAAACACTTCCCTATGGTTTTGGTTGTCTGCCTCTTCTGGGATCATTTTTTCTAAACCTTTCCATGACAAACTATATTCCTGGGGTGTCTAACAAATTAACAAAATGAACCAATTGGGAATTGATCTACCACTGTTTTCCTACCCAATTTAAAGGAAGTCATTTCTTCCAAGTCTTTCTGGAAGTTGCTTTCAGATTTACCTCCAGATTTAAGATAAAAATACAAACCACCACATGTTCTCACTCATAAGTGGGAGTTGAACAATGAGCACATGGACACAAGGAGGGGAACATCACACACCGGGTCCTGTTGGGAGGTTGCGGTGAGGGGAGGGAGATCATTAGGAAAAATACCTAATGCACGCAGGGCTTAAAACCTAAATGAAGGGTTGATAGGTGCAGCAAACCACCATGGTGCATGTATACCTATGTAACAAACCTGCACATTCTGCACATGTATCCTGGAGCTTAAAGTAAAATTAGAAAAAAACAAAACAAAAACAAACAAACCGCTATGGGGATACTGTAGTATCTTCCAGCCCCTAGTGGTGGGTTTTAGTGAAGCAGCCACAAGTTCATCCTCAGCCACATTCAGGCCAGTGTGGCAGTTCAGGTTGTGACTGTGAAAGTGAAAGGCCTTCCTTGGCCGGGCGCGGTGGCTCACGCCTGTAATCCCAGCACTTTGGGAGGCCGAGGCGGGCGGATCACAAGGTCAGGAGATCGAGACCACGGTGAAACCCCGTCTCTACTAAAAATACAAAAAAATTAACCAGACGCTGTGGCGGGCGCCTGTAGTCCCAGCTACTCAGGAGGCTGAGGCACGAGAATGGCGTGAACCCAAGAAGCGGAGCTTGCAGTGAGCCGAGATCGCGCCACTGCACTCCAGCCTGGGTGACAGAGCGAGACTCCGTCTCAAAAAAAAAAAAAAAA
>NW_016809622.1:171034-188812 GCF_001698545.2 Rhinopithecus bieti
AAAAAAAAAAAAAAAGAAAGTGAAAGGCCTTCCAAGAGGACCTCTTTACCTTCTTCTGTGACTCACCGAATGGGCTTGTACCATCACTGTGGAGCCAAGGGGCGAAGCCATAGAACCACAGACAGAGGCAGTGATTTCCATTTTAGCTTCACTTCAGAGGCACCAAAGTTCTGAAAATGCCACACAGTTCAGGATTCCACATTAGACTTAAAGAATCTCAGTTTCCAGGGATGACACCAGGAATCTCTATTTTCAAAGATTCTAGGTATTTCTTAGAGACAGATTGGCTCTTGTCATAAACAGAAGATTATTGGAAATAGCACCAGACTTGGAGGTAAATTGGTTTCAAATTTTGGTTCCATCACTTTGGAACTATGTGTTCTGAGAAAAACTATATTCTTAATATAACAGTATAATTAATACATTAATTCTGGATATATTGAAATTGTCTGAATAACTTTTAATTGGTATAATGCTATCTATTTCATTAAGTTGTTGTCAGAACATAATTTTGAAAATAGAGCATATGTGACAGCAAATAGCATGTTCCCTGGCATATCATAGTTGAATAATAATATAAATCTAAATCTTTATTCACTCATTTAGCAATTTTATTGAATACTACCAATAATAATATCATCACCATCATCATCATCATCATCAGAAGTGATAGCAGTAGTATTTACTCTGTGCCAAACCTTGTCCTAAATGCTGTAAGTATATTTCTTTTACTTAATCTTCATACTACCCCAATAGAGTTATATTTGATCATTCTCATTTTACAGATGTGGAAACTATAACATTGAGGTGATAAAAACCTTACTCACTTTCTACAGATAGTAAATACTAAAGCTAAGATTTGACCCTAAAATTGTTAGATCCTACTGTGCTCAGAGCTGAGTGTACTGTGCAGGGATGTATAACAGTGTGGGAGACCTACAGTAAGTAATAAACAGGCACATGATTGCAAGGAGGAAAAAGCTAGGAATGAAACGAACAGGGAATCAGAATGGTGAATAATGAGGTGGGTGTGATACTGATTTAAAGAGAAAGGAGCTGTCATGGCCCAAAGAGATTATATTTACTCTGGAACCTGAAAACTGAGAGGAGTTTGCTGTGCTGCAAGGGTTGGGAAGAGCATTTCAGACCAAGAGTATAACAGTGTACAGTCATTGTGTTGGACCAAGCTTCATGTGTTTGAAGATCAGTGTGGCTGTAGCTCATACCCAAGGATGGCACAAACTATGATTAGAAAGGTGGACAGGGACCAGAACATGTAAGAGGCCTTACAGGGCAAGGTAGGAAATGCAAATGTTATTTGAAATAAAATAAATGAGGAGCTAAATGACTCTAAAGCAATTTATGCTTTTCAAAGATCACCCTCACTGCCATTTGAAGAATAGATTGGGTGAAAATGGGGCAAAAGAAGAAGCAGAGAAAACAATGCAATATGATATCAGTGGTTAGGTAAAAGGTGATGGTGATTTATTCTAGATGAGAATAGATTCTAGTCCTATTCGAGAAGTTAAATCAATAGAATTATCTAACAATAATATTCTAAGAGGGGTGTAAATGTGGAAGTCAAGAATATAGATATGGTAGGGGGAAGTCAAGGGGGAATAAATGCAGTCTCCTAGAGAATGGGGAGGGAGACAGAGTGAAAAATATGAGAAGGTGCAAACTATACCTGTGATCCAAGGAGATTTTAGTTTCTCCATCATTCAAGGGATAGAAACAGTTAGAAGACTCAGAAAAAAAGAAAAACCAGCCATAGAGGTCTGAGAAAAATTGGGAATATGCCCCATAAACCAAGAGAGAATGTGTTGAAGCCCTAGAGGGTTGTCCCTGGTGTGCAATCCTGCTGGGAGGTGAAGGAGAATGGAAACTGAGAAACACGCATTTAATTTGGAGAGTCCCACTGATCTTTCAAATACAGTATCAGTGTGGTCAGGAGCAAAATTCAGAATAGAGCTGTTTCACAGCTGAATGGAAGGAAGTATCAAGATGAGGTTTCAAGACCTTTGGCAATAAAAGGGAAGAGAGAAATGGGGCAATAGGTGAAGCTTATTGTGGAGCCATAGATAATTTCTTTCTTTCTTTCTTTCTTTCTTTCTTTCTTTCTTTCTTTCTTTCTCTCTCTCTCTCTCTCTTTCTTTCTTCTTTCTTTCTTTCTTTCTTTCTTTCTTTCTTTCTTTCTCTCTCTCTCTCTCTTTCTTTTCTTTCTTTCTTTCTCTCTCCTTTCTTTTCTTTCTTTCTTTTCTTTTCTTTTCTTTCTTTCTCTTTCTTTCTTCTAAGATGGGAAATATTAAAGGCTATCTGGGTACTGCAGAGGATGATCCAGTAGGGAGATAATAAAGATAGAGTGGGGAGGTATAAGGAAAAAGACAGAGGCATTAAAGGAGAGAAGGACTTGTTCAAGTGGCAAGGCAGGGGTCCAGATCTCAAGTGGGGCATGCTGGCCTTTGAGAAAGGAAGAGCTGTTTATCTGCAGAATCTGTGGAGAAAAGAAAAATTGCTAGCAGATATTGATAGATCTGCAGAATTGGTTGTGTTACCATGAAGAAGAGCTCTTTTGAAGATTTCAGATTTTTTCAGTAGAAAGAAGTACATGTTGAAAGCTCAAAATACAGTAGCAAGAGGAGGGTTGGGAAGTTTGAAGAGGAAGAGATGTGAAATAGTTGCTGATGAACGAGGCAGATCACCTAGAACTGAAAAGAACATATGGTAGGGTAGAAAGCCTATTTGGAGCTGGTGACGGTTAGTGTGGTGAGACTTCAGCCTGCCCAGGTAATTTTTTTCCAGTAATACTGGCCTGTGAGTGCAGGCCCAATGGTGGCAGTTTTTAAATTCATCCAGATTTTTGGATTTGTAAAAGCACATATGAGGGGCAGAATGGATAGGGAGCTCAGAGTAGTGTTATCCAAATTGGATACAGAAGAAAAAGAAATGTTAGAAGACAATGGTTTCAATAATGAATAAGAGAAATTGCCTTCATACTTTGTAAACAGGTCTTTTTTCTGTAAGTTAAAACATTTTAGGCATATATCTTTATATAAGCAAGCACAGGTGTGTCTTTGTCTGTTTAGCAGTGATACACACTTCCTATGTTCCAGTACAGAGCTAAGTGCTTCGCAAATATTACATCATTCAAGCTTCACAACCTTCGTGAGAACTCCATGAAGTAGAAACCATTGCTATACAATTTTACCAATGAGAAAACTAGGCATAGATCACTTAGATAACTTTCTCAGGATCACACACTTAATTATGCCACAGCATTAGAGCTAGCAAAGTCTTGCTGCAAAGTTCATGCTCTTATTTATGTATGTAAAACTATTTTAATGAATTATTCTACTGGTATATCATGGATATAATAATAATAATAAAAAACTATGTCAAAAAGTGAGTTAGAAAATAAATGGAAGTTGGAATATTTTCCCCCCACAGTCCAAAACATTTTCTTCTTCTTTGTTTTGTTTTGTTTTGTTTTGTTTTTTTGAGACAGAGTCCCACTCTGCCGCCCAGGCTGGAGTACAGTGGCATGATCTTGGCTCACTGCAACCTCTGCCTCCCGGGTTCAAATGATTCTCCTGCCTCAGCCTCCTGAGTATCTGGGATTACAGGTGCCCACCACCACGACTGGCTAATTTTTGTGTTTTTAGTAGAGACAGAGTTTCACCATATTGGCCAGGGTGGTCTCAAACTCCTGACCTCAGGTGATCCACCCACCTCAGCCTCCCAAAGTGCTGGGATTACAGGCGTGAGCCACCACACCGAGCCCAGAACATTTTCTCCTACAGCTCGTAAACTCTATGTACTTTGGAGATCAATATAAATGGTGTAGGTGAAAACTGAGTACAGTGTTATTGATGCAATTGAGCCAGAAGGCTACAAGGTTGTGACTAGAGAGTGGGGTAACACATTTGTAATTCCAGCAGTGGCTTAGTTTGTATTGATGATCGATCCAGAGTGTGACCTTGAAATTGTGTGGTTAAAGTGAAGTGATGGAAAGTTATGTGAAACAAGAAGATAAAGAAATTAAGAACACAGAGACTTAACTGGGTCATCCACACAGACACTGAAGTTTCTAAAAATGAAAACAGGAGTTGAGATAGAAGGTAAGATTGTACCCTACCTGCCAATGTCATTACAAAAGGAAGGAAGAGAACCAGAAAATCAACTGATGAAAGCAATAAAGAGAGGAGATGGTAGAAGGATTGTCCACAATAGATACAGACCCAATGTTGAAATACAAATGACAGTTCATTCTGCAGGGAATTTTAGGATGTTTGATAAGGAAGGGCTGCAGTATTGACTGTAAACCAAAGGTGACCTCAGTAGGCAGAAAGACTTGAAGCTACTCAAGTTTGGAATCACTGGATGCATAGGCAGGAGGAGATCCTACATTTGCCTGCCACATCAAGAAAGGATTCGTAGAACTCAAGCCAGGAGGCTGATTCATTGCAACACCCTCTTCCAAAGGAATACTATTACTAACATCAGCCAGACTCCATGGAAAAATAAAAGTCCTCTGGCTGCCTCCACAGATTCTTCATAAGTAAATTCTTTACTGGCCTCCCCTAGACAAGGACATGCCAATAGCAACTTTAAACCTACAATCTAAGTCTAGCTTCTAAAACTTCACACTGCTAATGCCCATTATAAGCTTAGCTTCTCAGGTGCGGAACAAAGACAAGGTGAGACAAAATATTCTCACCTACCCAGAGACAGCTGCATAATTGACTCTTCCTTTACTCACTTTTTTCCCCTTCAGATGGTCATGTTATGTAAAATGTAGATTTACTGGACACTAATTAAAGTGTCACAGAAATCTGACTACACACCTTACTATCTACCTACCCTTCTTCCTACTTACCGCCCCACATACCCACTCCCCCTGCTTTAAACCTCTGAATATACTAAACCTCGAAAATCTCTTCTGTAGAGCCCCCACTGATGTGTCTGTGGCTTGTGTTTTTCTCAGATGTGCCCTAATGCTAGTTTAATAAACTCAAAATAATTGAGACGTATGCCTCAGTCACGGTACGGAAGAAGTAAGCGAGGCTCAAAGAAGTCCATGCAGGACATGTCTTGCAACAACAGAGCAGGAGATGCACTAAATAGTCAGCACAGGTAGTGAATGCTTTCCGTCCGTCTATCCTGTCATCTCACCATCAGTTCATCTGTCCATCCTAGGCTCAGCTTCATGAAGGATTAGAAAAGCATCATTATGTATTCGCCCGAGTCCTTGATGCTTACCTTGGTGCCTTTCCCTCTTCTCATGGCATTGTAACTCTGTCCTATTTGCAAATCCCTAAAGTAAGTCATACACACCAGTCAGACTTTGAATCAACCACTCTGAATGCCAGCCTATCCTCCTCCCTTCCTTTCTCTATCTGCTCTTCACTCCTTGGCTTCCTACCACTTTTACTTGGATCTCTGCCTGCCCTCCCAATCCTTGTCCCTGGGTCTCTGAACCTCCCGGACCCCTTTATTAGTTCCTTTGGATTGTTTCCACTGCCTGCTCTCCTCGTATTGGACTTTCATTTATTCTTAAAGCATTGTGTCCTTCATTTATTCTTAAAGCATTGTGTCCTTCATTATTCTTAAAGCATTGTGGTCCTTCATGTTATTCTTAAAGCATTTGTGTCCTTCAATTTATTCTTAAAGCATTGTGTTAGCTCTCTCAGGACCCCTGTCGCTGACATTTCCTTAGGGAGAATCACTGAAGTCTTCTCCTAAGTCCAGGCATCCAAATCTGCTCTAAGATACTCGACTAGCTGCTCATAGGACTAGAAAATTTTGACAGTGATAACCCCACTGCTTTAGATCTCAGATATGCTAACGGCAAGCTGCCATCTGCTATGCTTTCTGTTCTTAGTCTCATTTAAATTCCCCTTTGCCTGCTGTGTTGCTAGCATTAGGCCCTGACCCATCTTCTTCTTCCCGAGGTATAATTTGTCTTAGTTCCTAAATTCTCCCTGGGGTATAATCTGATCTTGTTTCTTCTCTGCTTTTGGCTTCAATGCATCCATCTCAATGCCTCTGAACTTGCCCTGATTCATAGTCCAAACTAGGACAAGGCCCCGGAAAAAAATAGGCCAGAGGTAAACCTGAAGATGCAGAAACTTGTTTCTTTGCCCTCCCACCACATTTAAATCCCTGAAGAAGTAGAGGTCTAGGTCAGAGAGAGTACCCTGTGTTGAACTGAACTTGGAGACACCATCGCAGACTTATTTTCTATCTAACAATGCCGAAAGAGAGTAAGTACCCAATACATTTGAGATCCTTTTCCCTTCTCCTCTTAAGGTAATGATTGTAAGTAGAAAAGCACATTTTGACACCTATGGGAAAAGGAGCTATTTCAGGGCAACTTTAAAATTGTTTAAAAGTTAAAAATTGGAGACAGTCTATTGAATTCTCTGTACTTCAGCAACCCATATTAAATGAATTATAATCTTTTAACATCAGGAACTTTAATAAAAAGGAGTGAGGCCTAATTAAGATATAGGGTGAGGTGACAGCAATGTCAGTAATCATAGTCATGATCATCATACTTGCTAATACTTTTTCTGCATTTACTGTTTTACTATGTTGCATTGCATTTACTATGTTACACTTTCGCTTTGTAACATGGTAAAATCCCAGGCTAACCTTCAGAAAGGGTTTGAGGTTCAGATGGAGAAAAGGTGGCACAGCGTGAACGTAGGGCTTAGGCCATGGAAAGCTGGCTGGTCACACAGAAAGACCCTTTCAAAGTGAAATCACTTTCTTACGTTAACTGATGTTGAGGGCCTGGCCCCCGGCACATAGGCTCATAAAAACACACTTGGATACGTATCAAAGTTAATTGGGCCGGGCACGGTGGCTCAAGCCTGTAATCCCAGCACTTTGGGAGGCCGAGACGGGCGGATCACGAGGTCACGAGATCGAAACCATCCTGGCTAACACAGTGAAACCCCGTCTCTACTAAAATACAAAAAACTCGCCGGGCGAGGTGGCGGGCGCCTGTAGTCCCAGCTACTCGGGAGGCTGAGGCAGGAGAATGGCATGAACCCGGGAGGTGGAGCTTTCAGTGAGCTGAGATCCGGCCACTGCACTCCAGCCTGGGGGCAGAGCGAGACTCTGTCTCAAAAAAAAAAAAAAAAAAAAAAAAAGTTAATTGGATTTGGAAATGCTGATTTAGGCTAAAAAAAAAAAGTACTGAAGACTAATGCGTAAGCCAGAATCACAATTTATTCATTTCCAGTAAGGAATAGCTGTCAAACAAAATAGATATTCATGTCAGCCTGACCAGCCTGACCAGCCTGACCAGCACATTCCCTCCCTGAAGGCAACTCCGAAGGAAAGTTACCTGATCATTAGGAGGAGTATTGGTGAGCCAAGGGAGCTGGGTGTGATTTCCCTGTTGATGAGTATCAGGCCAGGTTAGCTCAACACAGTGATTTGTTTACTTTTCCATTGTTTCGTTTCCCATTTTTTAATGCAGATAAGGATATAGAGACTATTGTTGATAAAATAAGCAATAATACAAGTACTAGGTGTGGCATAAACTGGAGACTCCATATCTAGTTTAAAGGGAACAGATGTTACTCAGATTCAGCCAAAAGTTGCTAAGTGGGAATTTAGGAGTTTTCAGGTCTTCAGGTGTCCCAAGGGAAGTCAGAGAACTGGATTTTCTCCCCCCAAAAATTGTCTAAATCTTAACTATTGTGTGGGCAGAAAACACCTCTCTATAGGTTGAACAGGGCCTATGGGCTGCCAGGCTGTGACCTCTGGGCTACAGCTGGCAGCCAACACTTCTGCAAACCCTGTTGCTCTATGCTGGTGTCCACAGGGTGACAGGTCTCCATCAAGATAGATGGGATCTTTCGTTCTCTTCAGAGGCTTCTAAGGATAGAGGCTATAAAAATCACATATGAGGCTTTAATTATCCAAATGGCCCTTTTACCACTAAATTCCATCTTAACAGTTGTATCTAACAGGCTTTTGATCTCCCTCAGGGTACTGCCTCCTGATTAAACGCCCTTTCTGCCTTTTAAAATTCCTCAGCCAGTTTTGATGTTCTATGCCAGCTCATTTGGCTGCCTTTCTCCACGTCCTTCTCACGCCCACTGGGAGTATGCCAAACTCAGCAACAATGGGCTCCAGTGGGCTCGCTCCGATTAGCGTTCTCCCTTTTCTAGATGCCTGCATTCCCACCAGGTGCTTGATGTAACCTGTGCTGTAAACACAAATGCAATAGCATTCCCTGTCTGTTTGGAAGCCTGGTAACAAACTCAAGTGTTCACTTCTTCCCCTCAATGACTTAATAATTTTTCAACAAAAGTAATAAACCAGTTTGGGCCAGAAGAAATCTATTTTTTAGAGCTATTGAATCAGAATTCAAAATATCTTTAAAACTGAACCTGAACCCAGCCAAAGTTTTATTCTGTTTGGGACTCTGATTCGGAATTTTGAAAGAGGACCTTAAGTGAACAACTCCAGCACAGCAAATCTAGAAGCCTCTTTGTCTGATTCTCTCCTCTGGTCCCCAAATAAGAGCTCAATCCCCTTTAAGTTATGACTAAGGTACACTGGAGGGTCATAAGCATTTTATCCTCTCACTCTCACGAGACTGCATTTTCCTTCTTGACAACTGGGGACACTTGATGCCAAGTATAGAATAGGTATTCTATGAATGTTGACGAAATAAATCGTGGATGAATTCCAAGAACCTGAATCAAGAATTCTGCATGGTTCTGGTATTTGTTGCACCTAAGTTTGCTATCTGTACCCTAAGGTTAAATCACAAAAAACCTGAATTCCCCTAATAAGATCATGTTTGTGTTAATAACTAGCCTTTTTTAGAGAAAGAGGGAAATCTCTTGAACTAACTAGTCATTTCTTCTTATAACCTGGATTTCTAAAACATAAAAACATTTTCTAAACACATGGAGATAAACCAGATGGAAAAATTAAGCTGAATTTAAACCTCAAGTTGTTTCTTAAAATAAAACTTTTGCAGCATATGCAAAAGGTACAAAAATAATTTCAGAAAAAGAAAACACATTACCCTTGGATTCTCAGACTATGGCAATGGTCACATAGACCACCAAAGGCCAAAAGTGGTAGCCAGGGCGTAGTGAATGTTGCAACAGATAGGTGATGGTCTGAATATACGAGGGAGAGACGGAAAAATGTTAAACGCCAATGTGCATTTTGAAGTATGTTTCTGGAACTAGACCTCATTCAATATCCAAGCTCTGGAGTCACCAACAGAAAGTCCTCAGCCCAGCATGGCTTGCAAAACCCAGAAGATATTTTGACCACATGGTTCCTGCTTTCAAAATGGAAGCAGGATAGAAAGCTGATCTAATTTAGCTCAAAAGACTTGGGTGGACAAATATCTCAAGTCCAGAATGTTCACCCAGTGCATCTGGCTTACCCTCCACAACTCCACTCACACTCTGACACTCACAGAAGCCTAAGCCTCAGGCTGAGCAATGAGAATATTACCAGAGAGAAAGAATATTCTTCATTTCAGTGGGTGATGCCTTTCTTCAACTACCTGCACAACTGCAAAACTGAAAGTCATTCTTTGACACTTTCTTATCCCCAATTATTTATTTTAATTTTATTTTTTATTTATTTTTAATTTTTTAAAATTTTCATGAGTACATAGTAGGTGTATATATTTATGAGGCACATGAGATGTTTTGATACAAGCATGAAATGTGAAATAAGCAAATCAGAGAGAACAGGGTATCCATCCCTTCCAGAATTTATCCTTTGAGTTACAAATAATCCAGTTACATTCTTTAAGTTATTTTAAATTATACCATTAAGTTATTATTGACTATAGTCATCCTGTTGTGCTATCAACTAGTAGGTATTATTCATTTTTTCTATTTTTTTTTTTTTTGTGCCCATTAACCATCCCCACCTCTCCCACAACCCCTCACTACTCTTCCCAGCCTCTGGTAACTATCCTTCTCCTATGTCCATGAGTTCAATTGATTTGATTTTCAGATCCCACAAATAAGTGAGAACACATGATGTTTGTCTTTCTGTGCCTGGGTTATTTCTTTTAACATAATGGTCTCCAGTGCCATCCATGTTGCTGCAAATGATGATCTCATTCTTTTTTATGGCTGAATAGTATTCCATTGTGTATATACACCACATTTTTTTTTTTAATTCAGTCATCTGTCGATGGACACTTCAGTTGCTTCCAAAACTTAGCCAATCACTATACCGACTTCAATCTTTCCAGAGTTCATTCACTTCCCTGCAGTAGTACTAGTTGCAGTGGTAGTTGAGTGGGTTTGTATAGGAGCTAACAACATGAACTAGACCAGACTGTCTGTGTTTGAGTCTTTGTCTTATTAGCCATATGAATTTGCAAAAGTCACTTATCTTTTCGGTGTCTCTGTTTCCTTATCTATAAAATGGGAAAGATACATAAACAACTACATCATAGAATTTTGAGGCATAAATAAGTGAATACATGAACAACATTCCATAGTGTTTGTGAGACTTGCTTCTCAAGACAAGGCAGCTTCCACAAACACTGAAACTGGCTTGAGAACTCATGGGACTTAACCTTTGCAGGGTCTTCAGAGATGGAATATCAAGGATTTATCAAAATACGACAGATCAGTGTTTGCACATTTAATTGTGTCACTGTCGGCCTCCAGGTTCTCAGAGGGAACTGAACACAGATTTATCACCAACATCTTATTGGATCATGTGTCAGGTCACTTTTGCTTCTTCATTAAACTAAATTAATCCTACTGAGTTACAGCCTGTGCCTGGTTAAAAAACAAAAAGCAGACCAAATTCCCTTTATTCAAAAGTCAAGCCTGGCCCATCCTATCTTTCCAACATAATTTTTCATGACACCTAGTTGAGGTTTGCTCATGGAATCCCCAACTGTTGCTCACCTATGGGCAGCATATCAGTTGAGTCCCCAAATCTAGGATTTGGTTTTTATATGTTAGCCTCAAACCAGATACATATTAGCTCTCCCAGAGATGGTCACTTCCTGTGATGGATTTATTTTGACCAGATACCCATGAAACCAAAGTGTAAATTGGATTATGTCAATTCACTGTATCATCATAGGAACCTTTGGTGTTTTTTTCCAGAGCCTCCTCTTGTCAGCATTAGTAGTAACAATAATGAAAATAGCTCTTACTTATTGAGCATTTACTATGTGTGGAGTGTTTCCTATGTATAATCTAGTTTAATACTCAATAGCACCATTAGGTATATATTTTAACCTCATAGAAAATGAGAATGAAGCAATAATAGCTTAAATAATTGTCCTGAGGTCATAATACTAGTTAAGATTCTTTCAGTGGCTAGAGATAGGAAATCAACACTTGCTTAGGAAAAGAGGGACTTATGGGCCAGGGTGGAATTGGCTCATCAACTTGGGGAAGATCCTGTAGAGATAATCAAAGGAACTCCTGGGCCAGGAAAAATGTCAACATAGAATTTGGAGTCTCTCTTTTAGTCCCTCTATATCCTATAGAGACATCCTCAAAGAAATGCTGCAGGAATCAAGAGACTCAGGGACAGAACCTAAAGACTCTCCAAGCTACTAGGGGATGAAAGCTTCTTCCCTCAGTTCCTCATTCTCCCCTTCCTGTCCCTCTAAGGACCTTTTTTTTGCAGATAGACTGACACACATGATGGGCCGCTGTACCCCCACATCTAATTAGAAACTTCCAGGGAAGAACTCTGATGGGCATGGAGTGATTCACTCACCTTTTCCTTGGACCTGTCCAGGAAGATATTGTACAATGAGGAGGTGGGGAAGAGGTTGCCCAGAGGAAAGGTGACACTCTGTTACAAAAAGAGATGGCAAAAGGAGACGGGAAAATGAACGCAGCAACAAAAAAAGAGTGGTTTTAGCATGCACCACATTTGGATAGTAATGAAACAACATTAGCACTACAAATCCACCTGTTCTTATTCAAAAGCCAGCTGCTGTTTTATCCACCCTGTGCCCTTTCATTTCCCCAAGGGCCTGGCGTGGAATAGGCTCTCAATGAACGTTTGTCAAATGGCCTTGCTTTTGATGTAAATTCACAGGCACATCCTGCGCATAAATGAATCCTGAGATATTGATGTACACCAGGCCTTAGAAGGCCAGATTATAAAATTGGTTAAAATTTCAGATTCCCTTTTGTCTTTATTAGTTCTCTGTTTTTGAATTCTTTTCCTGTGCAAAGAGAAGGGTTGAAACTCTGAAGTTGAACTTGAAGCTCACAGTGCTTTGAGTCACAGTACCCTCTTTTTTCTTCCCAGAAGCAGGCTTTTCTGGCCTGGGGCCACTATCCACTATTTCCATCATCTGAACTTCAAGTACTGTCACAGAAATGAGTATCTGAATTCTGAAAAGCCCTTCATGCTCAGCGCTCAGTCTTTTCTGATGAGAAATCAGAAAAGACTGCTAATGTGTTTATCCCAAGGGAATAAAAATATCCGTGAAATGAGGGACTTCAAATTCTGTGTTGACTTTTTCCTTGACCCAACCATTCCTTTGATTAAATATTATTTGCTATCAAACTTGACCTGAATGGAGGCTAAAAAAATCCTCTGTGGAAACCACGTTCAGTTAGATGAGTCTTACTTTGAATATGTGGAACTAAAATCTCAGTAATCACCTCACCTAATTACCTGTACCAGGCCAGGCCCGGTGCTAATTTTCTAGGCAAGACAAGTCTTTCAGTAGCAGCTTTGCCACTACCATTTTGTCCTTTTTCAGGTACCTTTTACTAATACCACTTTTTCTTTTTTTTTTCTTGTTATGAAGTGTTATGTCAAATCTTTATGGCTTCAATCAGTGATGTGCCACTTGCTAACATTTCACCTTAAGAAATAAACTCTCCAAGCTGCAGTTTCCTCATTTATAAAAAACAGGATAATAGTAGTGACCTCATAGAGTTGTTGGTGTTAATCTCCCACCAATATCCAGGGCTGTTCTCTCTCTGAATCTTCATCCCCCTTTGTGTAGCTCATGCATCTTCAACATTCTGGTAAATGTCTTGGGCAAAGCATTTTTATTGCCTATGAGCATTATCCCTTTATGACCTAGTGCTGGTGTTCCCCTCACAGACACCAAGTTCTCCGTGAGAGGAATTGTATGATTGGCTCTTAAGGAAACCATCTTTTTCTCTTTAAGCACTTGGAAAAGTTTTCCTATTCAATTTGCAGTTGTTGTTTTCAGCTAGAATTTTCTTCTTTATTTCTTGCAATCTGTTTTAATACTTGTTCCATATGGCTGAAATCACAGCTACTGAGTTGATCTTCATCTATTTCAATAAAGGAGAGATAATTCTTATCTTCACTCCATTCTGCTTCTATGTGGAGCATAGCTATGTGATACCTTGCATGCTCTGGCCAATGAAGAAGTTTTACTCTTTCTGAATTTCTTTTTGGGCTGGTTATGGTGACTCATGCCTGTAATCCCAGCATTTTAGGAGGCCGAGGTGGGAGTATTGCTCAAGGCCAGGAGTTGGAGACCAGGCTGGGAAACATAACGAGACCCTGTCTCTACAAGAAATTAGCCATGTGTAGTGGTGTACACTTGTGTTTCTAGTTACTGAGGAAGCTGGGGCAAGAGGATCATCTGATCCCAGGCTTTCGAGGCTGCAGTGATCTATGATAGTGCCACTGCACTCTAACCTGAGTGACAGAAAGAGAGAGAGACTCTGCCTCTAAAAAAAGAAACAATAATAATATTTTCCCTTTAGGTTCAGGAAAAAAATGCTTTCCCAGGATGACTGCTGCAGGAGTTACTTATGTGGGTGCCCCATCCTCCTGAGTTCCCTTGGACATTTAACCAAGAGTAAGTCTAGCTAGTGTCTTTTCTAGTTTTTTCTAAATTGACTTCATTCTTCCTCTTGCTAATCCCCAGTTCTCCCTGACTTTCTTTACATAGCTAACGTTTTTTCCATACACTACTCACATTAGTTCATTATTTTCTCTCACCATATCTTATGGCACCTTCTTAGCTTAACCATACATCTTTATTCATTAATGGATGTCAAGGCTCCACTTTTATACTTTACATCCAGCCGATCGTTCTTGTCAAAAGACCAAAGAAATATAATTATAATACACAAACAACAAGAATAGGACTGTATAATTAATTAATTTAACAAACGTTTATCATGAACTACAGTGAGTGACACATTTTGGTAAGCACTGCATGAGATTCATGACAAAATTGATATAAATCCTGCCTCCAGTAAGTTTATAGTTCAGTAAGTGGAAAAAAAAATCATACATGATGGAAAAACCATAACAGAAATTAGATAGTGGCAAGGGCGTTAAATTTGTACACATAAAGTACAGTCCTGTGTTGCTTAACGATCGGGATACATTCTGTGAAATGCATCTTTAGGTGATTTTGTCTTTGTGGGAACAACACAGAGTGCACTTACACAAACCTAGATGGTAGAGCCTATATTACATACCTGGGCTATGTGGTTTGAGTGGTCCTAGTGGTCCCGAGCTGCAAACCTATATAGCATGTTTTTGTAGTGAATACTCTAGGCAACTGTAACACAATAGTAAGTATCTGTGTATCTAAACAGAGCTAAACATAGAAAAGTTACCTTAAAATTATGGTATTATAATCTTATGAAACCACTGTCACGTATGTGGTTTATTATTGATCAAAACATCTTTATGTGGCATACGACTAGTGAAGAAACAAAAGTTTGTGAATCTTCTAAATGACCTCCCCTTGCTGTGGATGTTTATTCAGAACTTAATACTTGGACAGTTAATTTCTTCCTAGGGTGTCTGGATCTAACAACACAATTAAGAAAAAGGATACCTCATGTTGATGTTTCTAAATGCCTCTGTTTTTCTGATTGTCAGAGAAATTGTATCTTCTCCAGACATTTCATCAGCATAGGAGATGGAAAGGATATTTGACTTGGCTTTAAAAAATCCCTGGGTGCAAATTCTGTTTGCTACCAAATAGAATCATGACTAATACAGCCACACGCTAATTATCTTATTTAACTCCTCTGAAAGTCATCTGTATAATGAGGAGAATAGCAGAATTGTTGTGATCAAACAAATTAAGTGAAAACGTTTCAAAATGTATAAAGCACTTGGAATTAGGTGTATTGTTAATATAACTAAATGAAAAATCTGTAAATATACATGAGAAAATAGAACTCCAGCTTTAAACAACAAAGAACTGTGAAAATATGAGTGGGAGAGTCATCATTCTACCCATTTTGAATGGCTTCCTTTAGATTTGCTTACATCTATCCTCATGGACAATTTTTTTGCTGTACATACAATTTTTCCTTTTCTGTTTGAGCTACATGCAACATTTATCCTTCCAAGAATATTCAGGGTGCTTAGTGATTTGTTCATTTTTAGGCTACGCATGCAGACTCATTTAACTCAGATACAGAGTTGTTTTCATGAAAGGCATGGAAGAGAGTAGCTAAGCCAACGTGAGGTCCTCAGTAGATAATATAAAGTAATGATATAATAAGGCTTTGCCTATACAATTTTTTCATCATAAAGCCCACACTATGGCTATAAAATAGACTCTAATGATCTTGAGTAGCAAAAGAATTCTATTACAGAATATGCTTTTTATGTTCATCAATTGATTAATATAAACAAAATTTGATGAGAGAAGGTAAGAAAGAATTATAATCACCATCATAGTCGCACCTTGTATATTAGAAGTAATTCTAAGTAATTATTGATGTACACCTCTCCAAAATATTATCATAATTTATAGCTTAATTATTGTCCTTTACACCTGGAAATAGTATCAAGCATATGGCAGGTTCATCTTAATTTGATTTCAAACCTCTAAGCCACAATGTTAGTTTTTCTACTTCTACTACACTGACGGAAAAGAGACTTTTATAACTTCTTTCTCTGACCTGTTCAAATATTTAACAAAGAAAATTTCTCTTCATTGTTAATTTTACTTTTCATCATTTCTTTGATGTTAAAATCATAACTGATGACAGTAATGGACTATCATTATCTTTAAAACAACATGGAATACATCCTCAGATGACTGAATTATTAATTGTTTTTATGCTTCATATCCTCCTTTACTCTTCTCTCAAGTGCAAGATGAAACTCACCCTTAATGTGATTTTCCCTTGTCTATTCTTTCTCCTTACCAGGTATATATAAAACCTGTGGTTATGCACTGAAAACTTTCAGTTCCAATACTTCTCTAGACACAGCCATGCTCTTTGACAAGACACAATCTGGCACTTTGCATCATTCTATTATGTGTGTACATGTATATGTGTGTATGTGTATATACACAACTCTTTCCTTCTTCATAAAAATGAACAAATGGTGCTACTTCTGGTAGTGGTAGTGTGGTGTGGGATGCTTCTCTTCTCAAGACGAGTATAAGTTGGAAAAATTTTTTAATAAAATGTAAGGGCACAGGTAATAGACCAAAGTTAGGCAACAACTTGAAAGTGTTTAGTCAGGAATCACAGATGCTTCATTGGTTAGGAATTGTTTGAGGCCTTACACTGTGGCCATTTCTATACCTTCCACAAATAGACAACTAAAACCCACAGCTTTAGTAAGCATAGAGGGTAGGGTCAGTTTGGAGCTGGTTGCAGAGCAGTGAAAAGTTTAACAGGAAGATTTTGGAAATGAGAGCTAAGAGATTCATAGAAGTACAGATAAGAAGCGCTTCATGTATGCCTGTCTGATAAACAACACACATCTAAGTGAGACTCCAGGGAACCTAGTAAGTTGGAAGAGCCATGCAAACATGCTTTTTGCCTTTGAAAATATTCTTCACATTTAGGATAGCTAAAATTAAAAAGACTTACAATGTCAAGTGTTGACAAATTGTGGAGCAACTGAAACCCTCATGTGGTGTTAGTGGGAATTCCAAACAGTGCAGCCACTTTGCAAATTATGTTGGCAGTTTCTCAAAAAGTCAAAAATGAACTTACCATATGACCCAATGATTCTACTACCCAAGAGACATAAAAACCTGTATCCACTAATCAAACTTATGCGATGTTTATCATAGCATTATTCATAATGGCCCCAAACTGAAAAGAACGCAGGTCCATGAATTGCTGAGTGGATAAACAAAATGTAAGTTATGAATACAATGAACAGCTACTCAGCAATAGGGAAAGAACAAGCTGTTGAAACACAAATAATACAGAGAAAACTAAGAAACATCATGTTAGGTGAAAGAAACCAGGTACAAAAGCCTACATTCTCTATGATTCCATTCACATGATGTTCTAGAATAGGTAAAACTGGAATGACTCAAAGCAGACTAGAGTTTCCAAGATGAATGCTGGTGGCCTGTATTGATTGTCAAGGGGTATCAGGGAACTTTTCTGGGTGATGGAAATGTGATTAAACTTGATAATCATAGTAGTTGCATGACTATATGCATTTACCAAGTCTTCAAACAATGCATTTAAAATAGGCAGGTTTTACTGTATGAAAATTATATCTCTATTATCTCTATAAGCTTTTAAAATGGATTAAAGAGCTTTTCTTATTTCCTAATAATTTCGGTAAGTGAATTGTGGTGTCTAGAGGCCTCTAATTTTTTAATTTTAAAGTCTTACTTTATGATTTCTAAATTGCTATTTATTACTACTCATGCAGTTCTATTTTCTCCTTATTTATCTCAAAATCTGTTTCAGTCTCTGGGAAAACCATAAAAATACTTGTATAGAGCTATATAAATAAAATTAAAATCTGAGATTCAGATTTATTTATATTATATATTTATAA
>NW_016809622.1:189013-215557 GCF_001698545.2 Rhinopithecus bieti
TTATGATCTACTATGATTTCTTATACTGTTTCTTCTGTATTTTCAAGCATTCTTTACCTTATAAGATATACTTATAAGAAAACATCCTAAATTTGTGTTGAAATGCGATTTTTTTTGGCCATTATAGCATTTAGACAGCCATTTGATGTTTAATTTCTCCCAATTCCCAGTGGAATACCTATGGAAAAGTCAGAAAATGATGATAATTTGTAACTACATCTAAAACTAAGTCTGACAGTCAACATACTGCCAGACCATAGGGAGTCTTTTCACTAATTAAAAATGTATGAAACATAAATGAGAATTAGAATGTGAAAGAGAGATTGGCATATGGTTTTCACCTGAGGTAAAGTAAATACTCTTTCCTGAAGAATAAAGAACATAAAATTTCTCACATAACATCTTTCACTGTGAATCAGAAACTCAAGCCTGTTCAGCCTCAAATGGGAAATCCATTTCTCTACTGCAGTAGCTTATTATTTTGAAGTAGTGAGATACTGCCCCTTACCCACTCCAAAATTTCTCTCAGTCAAGTAGCTTCAGAGGTTGCAGTCCTCAGAAAACAATGAGTTAGACAAAGCAAGTGAAACATTGCGATGCTTTGATGCTTTCTGTATTGTTCTGAGGAGGGAAATGCCACAAAGCATCAAATATTTTTGTATATTCTACCAGTGGTTTATGTTTTCCAAAAAAAGAAGAAGTAAAAATATTTTTTAAATATATCACTAATTAGGTAAAGGGAAAGCCAAGCTGCAAAACCTGACTGCATCAAACGCTAAATCCATCTCATTTTAAAGACTTGGAGAGAATCATATTCCAAAAAAATAATGATTTTATAAATAAACCAACTTTAAAAAACAAATGAGAACATGAAGCCATTACAAGAGAATAGATTAAAGAAAAACAGAAATGTTAAGGGAGATGAAGGCTGTAAGGAAACTAGACAAGAAAATCCAGCACCTGAATTTAAAAACCTCCATTAGAAGACAGAATTTGAAATTCAGAATCTTGAATCAGGGATACAAAGGTCAAATTTGAGAAGCTGTCTTATGATGCAGGGGAAAACAACAAAAAAGGGGACAGAAGGTAAAGACGATAGTAATAGGAAGATAATAAAAATACAATTTCAGAATTATGAATTCCTTGAGAAATAAATCAAAACAGTTGGAATAGAAGCAGAAAACACTAATATATAACTAAATAACACTTGAGTTGAAAGCATAACTGAGAATCTAGGTATTAAGAAAAGTTTTGAGTTCCATACATACCTAGAAAAAAATTAAATTGTGAGAAAATAAATATCCCAAACACATCTTTAAATACAAGGAAACAACACTAAGATATCATTGCATACATATCAGAATAGTTAAAATACAAAAGGAGAAAAAAAGCCCTGATAATACCAAAATCGATAAAAATTCGGAGCAAAAGGAATGCTCATTCATTGCTGGCAGAAAAGCACAATGGCATAGCTAGTATGGAAGACAGTCTGGCAGTTTCTTACAAAACTAAACATAGTCTTAACATGCAATCCAGCCATTGCACTCTAAGTGTTTACCCGACAGATTTGAAAATGTTGTCCATAGAAAAACCTGCACATAAATGTGTATAGCAGCTTTATTCATATTTATGAAACACTGGAGGAAACCAAGATGTCCTTTAGTAGGTGAATGTGTAAACAAACTGTAGTATATCCATACAGTGGAATAGTATTCAGAAATTAAAAATAAATAAGATAATTTTGATGGCTCCAAAAGGGCTGAGTAGAAGCATCTGGCACTCACCTCCTTCACAAAGAATGAAAAAAGCAGTAGATAACCACACTTTGACCAGATCATCTAGGACAGAACACTGGAATTCAACAGAGCAGCAACAAGTAACACCTAAGGCAAGGAAGGAGAGGGAAATGAAACAGCCTGACAGCCAAGATTGTCTGAAAGCCTGGAGAGTCTTCCCTATGTGGGGAATGAGTGAGAGACCCCCAGAATGTCACATTGAAATCATAGACTCCTGCCATATTAGCCCTCAACTCTTGCAGACCCTGAGACTAACATAGGGAACTGCCTAGAGACCATGCAACAGCACTGCTTCAGAGAGGGGCTTCAGCCTGGATCCCCCAAGCCCTTTGAATCCTAAGCAGCTATAGCATGGTGTCATTTTAAAAGCCCAGACCCCAACAGACTGCATCCTGCCCTGGGTCCCAAGAGCCCCTGTATCCCCATATCCCTGGTGCCCCCATTGACATCCTCTGCCTGCAGCCACTGCCACTGCTGGCTTCTGCTGCCAGGACTAAAGCATGAGCCATTAGCAGCAACCCTGCCACCCTCAGCAGTGGGTCTGCCACACATTTTCACACTTCTTGAGAACAAGCTCCCATGCCTGAATCTGACGCTACTGCACATTGTTGCCACTGGGTACCAAAGAGAGCCCCAATATAAGTGACCACAATCCCCCAGCAGAGGAGCCACCACACATTTTGACATGCCATGAGGGCAGGTTTTCCTGCCTGCAGTCACCAGTTGGGGTTGAAGCACACACTCCCCAGCTGCCTGTCTACGGCTGCTGCCACTCAAAGCAAACTTGCCCTCTCTATCAGCAGGGCTACAATGCTGCCGCTGCTGTTCCATCCAAGCCCTCCACCAGAAGCCTGGTGATGACCCTGCCCCTGCAGGTCCTCAGGTCCACCAGTGGTGCACAGGTAGCATCCACATGCACCACTGGTGGACCTGAGGATAGGTCTTTTTAACCTGGTTCTGCTCCCTCAGTGCCTGTGCACATTGTCCAGGAGCCTTAAGACTTCCCTGCCCATATGATCACTGATTCTGAGCACTGCTCCCAGGGGCCTGAGGACAGATCTACTTAATCCACTACTACCACCATTGCTAGCACCCACCTACATGTGCCACCTGTGGGCCTGGGGACTGGCCTATCCAGCCTGATACAGCCACCACCAACACCAGTGTGGACCCCTTGGTGGGTAGAGGGTTGTTCTACTACTGCTACTGTCATTGCCCACACCACACCTGCCACCCAGGGGTCTGAGGGCATTTCCACCCACCTGGCCCACTACTACCATTGCCAACAACTGAGCAACAGCCTAGAGGCCCAGGAATCAGCCCATCTGGACTCATTAATATCAGTGCCAGCATATGCTACCCTGGGGCACAAGGACAAACACTCTAGGTCTGCCCACTGCCACCACTGGGACCTGAGAACTGGCCTGCCTGGCATTCTCATCCCCAGCAAAACGTCACTAAAGTCTTCATTAACAACTGCACACTGAACCACTGAGGAAATCACAGATACCAACAATGATGTTTACAGCCAAAGAAATTATATGCAGACCACACTACTGCATGCACCCTGAATCAAAGTCAAAGTGCTGTACTTATCCAGCACCATAAATAATACATCTCCATGAAAAAGTCCTGCCCTACAAAAGCACATTCAAAAAAACAAAAACAAAATCGGTAGAAGTAACTGTTACACCAAGTACACTGCTATCAATGTGAGAACATAAGAAACAAAAATGTAAGGAAATAAAACACCTCCAAAGGAACATGGTAATTCTCTGAAAATAGATTCCAAAGAAAAAGAAGTTTATGAAATGCTAGAAAAAGAATTCAAAATATTAATATTAAAGAAGTCAATGAGATTCAAGAGAACATAGATAAGCAATACAAGGAAATTAGAAAAATAATTCAAGATATACATAAGAAATTTACCAAAGAGATAGATATTACGAAAAAGAACCAAACAGAAACCCTGGAGCTGAAGAATTCATTGAATGAAATAAAAATATATTCAACATCTTCAACAGACTAGATCAAGCAAAAGAAAGAATTTCAGAATCTGAAGACAGGTCTTTCAAAATAACCTAGTCAGACAAAACTTTTTAAAAAGTAAAAAAAAAAAAACCAAAGTATGCATAACATACAAGGCACAATAAAGCTGTAAAACATTCACATTTTTAGTGTTCCAGAAGGCAAAGAGAAAACCAAATGTATAGAAATACCATTTAACCAAAGAATAGCCAAAATCTCACCCAATCTAGCAAGAATTTTAGCCATTCAAATACAGAAAGCTCAGGGATTTCCAAATAGATGCAGTTCAGAAAGGTCTTTCTAGCTGTACTTTATATGCAAGCTGTTAAAAGACAAAAGGAGATTTCTAAAAATAGCAAGAGAAAAGCATATAGTCACTTAAAAGGGAACCTCATTAGACTAACAGTGGATTTCTCAGCAGAAACTTTACAGGCCAAGAGAGAATGGGATGATAAATAAAAAATGCTGAAAGAAAAAACTGGCAGACAAGAGTACTATATCCAGCAAAGTTATCCTTCATAAATGAAGGAGAAATAAAGTCTTTCCCAGATAAGCAAAAAGTGAAGGAATTCATTACCACTAGACTGGCCTTAAAAAAAATGCTTAAGGAGCCCTAACACCTGGAAACAAAAGAATAACATCCACCATTATGAAAATACATAGAAGTATAAAACCCACTGGTAGAGCAAACACACAAATATGGAAGAGAGGGCTCAAATATTTCCATTAAAGAAAACCACCAAATCACAATGAAAAACAGTAAGAGAGAAAGAAAGGAATGAAGAAAATACAAAACAACCAGAAATCAATTAATAAATTACAGGAATAAGACCTCACATATCAATAATAATCTTGGATATAAACAGATTAAACTTTTCATTTAAAAGACACAAATTGGGTCAGGCATGGTGGCTCACACCTGTAATCCCAGCACTTTGGGAGGCCAATGCGGGCTGATCACGAGGTCAGGAGATCGAGACCATCCTGGCTAACACGGTGAAACCCCGTCTCTACTAAAAATACAAAAACTAGCCGGGCGAGGTGGTGGGCGCCTGTAGTCCCAGCTACTAGGGAGGCTGAGGCAGGAGAATGGCGTGAACCCGGGAGGCGGAGCTTGCAGTGAGCTGAGATCTGGCCAATGCACTCCAGTCTGGGCGACAGAGCGAGACTCCGCCTCAAAAAAAAAAAAAAAAAAAAAAAAAAAAAAAACCAAAAAAAAAAAAAAAAAAAAAAAAAAAAAAAAAAAACAGAACTAAACAAAATAGAGACTAAAAAAATTTACAAAATATTAATGAAACAAAAATGTGGTGCTTTGAAAAGATAAACAAAATGAATAAACCACTGACTAGACTAACCAAGGAAAAAAGAGAGAAGATTCAAATAAACAAAATTAGAAACGAAAAAGGAGACATTACAACTGATACCACAGAAATACAAAAGATCATCGAAGACTATTATGAACAGCAATATGCTAACAAACTGGAAAACCTAGAAGAAATAGACAAATTCCTGGACAAATACAACCTACAAAGATTGAATCAGGAAGAAATTGAAAACCTGAAGAGATCAATAATAAGTAGAGATTGAAACAGCAATTAAAAGTCTCCCATCAAAGAAAAGCCCCAGACAAGATGGCCAAGTTCTACCAAACTTATAAAGAAGAAATAACGCAAATTCTTGTCGAACTATTTCAAAAAATTGAAGAGAAGAGAGTCCCCTTTAACTCATTCTCGGAGGCCAGCATTACCCTATTACCGAACCCAAGATAAAACAAAAAAGAAAATCACAGGCCAATATCCATGATGAACGTGAATGCAAAAACCATAAACAAGCTACTAGCAAACTGAATCTAACAGCATATCAGAAAGATAATATACCACGATCAAGTGGGATTTATTCCCAGGATAAGGGGTGGTTTAACATATGCCAATCAATAAATGTGATAAATCACATCAACAGAATGAAAGACAAAAACTGTATGATTGTCTCAATAAACACAGAAAGTGCATTTCATAAAATTCAACAACTTTTCATGATAAAAACTGTCAACAAACTAGGTATACAAGGAACCTATTTCAACATAATAAAGACTTTATCTGACAAATTCACTAACTTCATACTGAATAAGAAAAAGCTGAAAGTCTTTCATCTAAGAACAGTAATAAGACAACGATGCCCACTTTCATCACTCCTACTCAACATAGTACTGGAAGTCCTAGCCAGAACAATCAGGCAGGAGAAAAAGAAAATAAGACCTCCAAATTGGAAAAGAGAAAGTCAAATTGTTCTTCTTTGCAGATGACATGATCTTATCTTATACTTAGAAAACCTAGACTCTATCAAAACTCTTTGATCTGATCAATAAATTCAATAAATAGTAGGGTACAAAATCAGCATTAAAAAATTAGTAGCATTTTATATACAAATAATGAACTAGTTTAGAAAAAAATCACGAAGGTAATTATATTTAAAATAGCTACCAAAAAATCCCACTCTAAATAAATTTAACTAATGAAGTTAAAAACCTCTACAAGAAAAGCTACAAAATACTGATGAAAAGAAAAGGACATAAGCAAATGGAGAGACAATTTATGCTTATGAACAAGAAAATTAGTATTGTTTAAATAATCATATTAAACAAAGCAATCTACAGATTCAATGCAATCCCTATTAAAATACCAATGTTATTTTTCACAGAAATAGAAAAAAAATCCTAAAATTCGTATGGAACCAACAAATAGCTCAAATATCCAAAGCAATGCTGAGCAATACAAACAAAGCTGGAGACATCACACTATCTGACTTCAAAATATGCTACAAGGCTTTAGTAAGCAAAACTGTATGGTACCGGTATGAAAACATATAGATGAATGGAACAGGATAGAGAACCTAGAAATAATCCACACATTTATAGCCAAATGATTTTTAATAAAGGTGCCAAGAATATACCTTGGGGAAAGGACACCCTCTTCAATAAACAATGCTGGAAAATTGGATATGCATATGTAGAAGAAGGAAACTTGACCCCTGTCCTCAACATATACAAAAATCAACCAAGTATGGATTAAAGACTTAAACATAAGACCAGACACTATAAAACTACTAGAAAAAAATAGAGTAAACACTTTATGACATTGGTCTAGGCAAAGATACTATGGCTAGTACCTCAAAAGCACAGGCAACAAAAGCAAAAGTATGCAAATGAGACTATATTAAACTAAAAGTCTTCCACACAGCAAAGGAAACAATCAGCAGAGTGAATAGACAACCTGTTGGATGGCAGAAAATAACTGCAAACTATTCATCTGACAGGGACTAATATTGAGAATATATAAGGAACTCAACTCAGCAGTAAAAATACAAATAATCCTTTGAAGAAGTGGGTAAAGCACATGAATAGACATTTTTCAAAAGAAGACATACAAATGGCCAATACATTTATAAAAAATACACAACATCATCAATCAGGGAACTGCAAATCCGAAACCACACTGGGATTCTATCTTACCTTAGAATGAGTATCATTTTAAAAATAACAGATGTTGATAATGATGTGGAGAAAGGGATCTCTTATACACCATTGGCAGGAATGTAAATTAGTACGACCACCGTGGAAAACAGTATGGAGATTTCTCAAAAAACTAAAAATAGAACTACCATACTATCCAGCAATCCCACCAGTGGGTATTTATCCAAAGGAAAAAAAGTCAGTATATCAAAGGATATCTGTACCCACGTTCATTGCAGCACTATTCCTAATAGCAAAGATACAAAATCAACCTGAATGTTTATCAATGGAAGAATGGGATAAATAATGTATCTATATTTACACAATGGAATACTATTTGGCCTAAGTGTTTACCAATGGAAGAATGGGATAAATAAAATCTGGTGTATCTATATTTACACAATGGAATACTATTTGGCCTAAGAAAGAATCAAATCATGTCATTTGTGCAACAAAGATGGACTGGAGGTCACTATGTTAACTATAATAAGCCAGACACAGAAATACAAACATTGAATGCTCTCACTCATATGTGAAAGACTGAAAAGTTGATGTCATGGAGGTAGAGAGTACAATAATAGTTACCAGAGACCAGGAATGTTGTGTGGGTCGGAGGTGGGAGTGAAGAGGGGTTGGCAAATGGGTATAAATGTACAGTTAAATGTTAAATAGAAAAAAGTTCTACTGTTTGATAGCCAAGTAGGGTGAATACAGTTAGCAACAACGCATTGTGGATTTCAAAATAGCTAGAAAAGAAAATTTGAAATGTTCCTAACTCATAGAAATGATATAAATACTTGAAGTGATGGATATTCTAAATACCCTGACAGATCATTACACCTTCTATGCAAGTAACAAAATATTACATGCACTTAATAAATGTGTACAAATATTATGTATTAATAAAAAGTAAATGAAATTATAATTTAAAAGGAAATAAATAAAGAGTTAAACACTATATAAATAGATGCCAGGTAGTGGAAACATAAAAAGTATAGTATATAAACATATATTTGTATGTTATGTGTATTATATACAGTATTCTTTCAATAAAGTAAGCTATAGAAAAAGTTATTAAGAAAATTATAAGGAAGAGAAAACATATTTACTATTCATTAAGTGGAGGTGGATCATCATAAAGATCATCATCCTTGTCATCTTCATGTTGAGTAGGCTGAAGAAGAAGAGGAGGAGTTGGTCTTACTGTCTTAGAGGTGGCAGAAGCCAGAGACAATTTACATATATGTGGACCCTCTCAGTTCAAATTTGTGTTATTCAAGGGTTAACTGTATATCATGGAAGATGTTAACAATAGGGGTAGTTGGGTATAAAGTGTGTATTGCCTTCACAATTTTGCTGTAAATCTAAAAATGCTCTAAAACTTTTAAAATTAAAAATGTTTTAAATTAATTATTTAAGAAAGAATTAGTATTCATTTAGGATTCAACTATGTATACAAAATTACAAAAAAAGGGAGCAAAATTAATGCATTTTTGAAAGGAAAAAACATTGGTTCCCAATTTTTATAGGAGACATGGTGTCACTTCTGTGTAAAAGAAAATAAGTTTTCATTTGAATCTAAAAAAAAAGTTCTTTTTTTTTTTCCAAAATATTACCAAACATATTTTGGTTAATAGAATTAAAGAATTAATGTAAACAATCCAAAATTAGGAAAATATTTATTTAAAATTGGGAAGTTTAAAAAATCGTTTAAATTCATTCTTGAAACAAAATAATTATTGTCAAGATAATTATAAAACATTAAAAATGTGACAAATTATTCTTGAGAGTGTAGAAATGTAATACAAATAATAATTGAAAGTTTGAAATCCCTGTTTAAATGTTAAATTATAATCACAGACTCTGTAATATGTTGGAAGAGTTCTGATTAAAATGTTTTTTTCAGAAGTTGCTAATTTTCTTTCCCTATATAACAGCATTTGAATGGGTGCTATTATTTCCTTCACAACATTTTCAATCACTATTTATTTGTTCTTTTTCTTTTTGAGATAGGGTCTTGCTCTGTCTCTCAGGCTGGATTGCAGTGGTGTGTGATCATAGCTCACTGCAGCCTTGAACTCCTGGGCTAAAGTGATCCTCCCACCTTGGCCTCCTGAAGTGCTGAGATTACAGGTGTGCAACTCAGGTCCTAGCCTCTCAATCATGAGTATTGTATGCTGGAATTTTATTAAAGGTAAAGTTAACATACATAGGGATTATAACTTTCAAAACACTAGTGGTAGGAGGACAGATGTTTCATATGTAGGACAAAAAGAAATGAGCAAGAAATTAAAACAGAAATATAAATTCACAAAAATATAACCAAACATATTGTGTGACATTAATTGTAGATGGTTAAAACTTCTCTAACAGATGACAGAAAGTCATGTTTTTAAAAAATCTAAATGTAAGCAACATATAGGTAACACAAAATGGCACAAAAATATTAAAGAAAAAAATCATTAAGTGACCACAGAGAAAACCAGGGACAGTGATATTACTACTAGCAAAAAGACAACTCAAGGCAAATATTACTAACTGAATAGAGTTTAATTTGCATTGATAAGGGGAAAACAAAATTTATATATATACTTTCTGAAACATATAAAGCAAAATCTTAGAATATGGAGAAATCAGGAAAAACAAACTTTTTTTAATAAAGGAAAACTTTACCCCATCATTTACAACTTTTGAATGATTAAGGCAGCAAACAAGAAAAAGAATGACAATTTGCACATTTGCTTTGCACCAGGGCTTATGCGTAGTGCTTTACTTTCATTATCTTAGCTAAAGATACAACCATGCATTGCTTGAGAACAAAGATACTTTCCAAAAAAAATGTATCAATAGGTGATTTTGTTGTTTTGCAAGAATCATAGAGTATACTTGCACAAACCTAGATCATATAGCCTCTGATACACGTGGGCTATATGATATGGCCTATTGTTCCTGGGCTACAAATCTGTACCACATGTTACTGTGCTGAATACTGTAGGCAACTGTAAAATAATGGCAAGGGTTTGTGTTTCTAAATATATCTACCATAGAAAAGGTACAGTAAAAATATAGTAGTATAATCTTATGAGACCACTGTCTTATATGTAACTGATTGTTGAGCAAACATCATTATGTAGCACATGATTGTATATGTGTAATTAACCCCATCTTACAAATGATAATGCTGAGACTCAGAGGTGTTTAGTAAACATGAGTGAAGGTCCATAGCAAGAGGGTGGGAGGGCCTATGTGCAATGGTCATTGGCCAGACTTTAAAGCCTGCCATTTGACTCCAATGCTCTGTTCACGTAATACAAACAATAGTAAAAGCATGTGTGTTCCCAATGAGGTATCTTTCAAACAGATTTCTGAGTCTATGTGAAATTGCAAACTCTGCAGTGCAATTGCTATTATATTAAATAATTATATGAAAAACATTTCTGTAACACAATAGAAAAGCATTCTTAAAGTTTATTAAAAATTAAGTAAATAAAATTAATCAACCCAAGAAGAAATATTTATAAAACATATTCCACATTTTGAGGGCAAATGTAAAATCAAAAGACAAATAGTGAAAGCAAGCCATATAAAAAAATTACATATTTTGGCCAATTAGTAGTCAAAAATAAAATTCCTGGTTTTAAATGTTTCCATTATTATTTAAAAGAAACAATGCAAATGCATTGCAATTCAACTCAAAATGAAAATAATGGTAAAATCTAATGAAACTGGAAGAAGAAAAGATATTATGATAAATAATATGTGAAAATATAAAATTGCAATTTACAGATCTAAGGGTGTTTCACTAGAAAAAGGATAAAAAATGGCATAATTGCAAGTTTGTACAAGAAAAAAGGCATAAATACACCAGATTAGAAATGAATAATTAGATAAGTTATTAGGAGGATACTGAAAGCATTTATGAGTCTGTAATGGTCAATGTTTTGATAACATATTCACAAAATTGTGATGAGATGATTATTTTCTAGGAAAATGTGAATTCTAAAAATTGAGTAAACTAGAAAACATAAAAGATCAAAACTGAGAAAGAAATTAAAACACTCTCAAGGAAAAGTACCCAAATTTCCAAGCTGTTTAAGTGAATTTAATCTTCTCCAAAGTACATATTTTGTTATAAACTGCCCCATGTAAAAACAGATATAATGTCTCAAATTCATTTAAAGACATAAAATTAATTAATAATTTTGTTCCCAAATGGAAAAACTATAGAGTTATTTCATCTTTCATCTGTTAAAAAAGTCATAAATAAAATAATCACAACTTGCTTTCTGCAATATTTTAAATAACTAATTCAGTATGCCTCAGCTGGCTTCATTTCAAAAACACAGAGAGGATTGAATACTAGAAAATCTACAAATATCTCATTGTTTTGTCAAAAAGGAAAACTATTTAGTTGGTTACATGAGTAAAAAAGTAACAGTATTTATACAACCAATTAAGAAAACCTTAGTCTGATAGCCAGCAATCACTTTTAAAAATGCAACAGAGGTATTTCCTTAGAATCCAGAAACAGGAATGAGATGAATTCTCTCAGCACAAGTCATTTAGTGTTGTTCCTGCATTTCCAACCAAAACTACATGAAAATAATCAGAAATAAGAGGCATATCTGGTGACAAATAGACAAAATTATCGTCATTTGCAGGTTATATTATATTTAGCCCTAGAATTCTCCTTCCAAAAAACCTCCAAGAATCACATGGTAAATGAGATTATAATTTTAAAATATGAAAAATTAATATCTCCCATACTTCAGGTAAATGGAATGGGAATTATAACAAGGGAAATCCAATTATAGTAGCAATAATGTTTGTAAAACTAGAAATAAATTTTAAAAGATATATATGACATATATAACTGCAAAATTTACCAAGGGACATGAAAGGAAATGAATACATGGAGAGTTGAGTACTGAAAATATATTGATTATTTTTGTAAGCTAATAGGTTTAATGTCCGTTTCTTCAGAGTCTCAATAAGTCTTCTAAAACTGAACAAGAAATTCTAAATTTGAAAAATAGTAATTAACTCAAAATGGGATTCCAACATTTCTTATACGTGTGTGTTTATTTAAATCCTGCTCTAAAATGTATCATATTAATTCAGATTTTCGAACTCGTTCTTAAGCTACTTGTTTTGATTTCTACTAAATTAATTTCCTAGTTTGAAACTTCTCATACTAGACTTAGCATCAATTAAAGAAAAAAATCCGGAAACAACACACTACTTATAGGAAAGGGTCAAAACAATGCACAATGTAATAGGCACGTCAACAAATGCACAGCTCTATGGCTTGGCAAATTACATCATCTCTCTTAACTTCAATTTCTTAGCCTGTAAATTGGGGATGATATCTACCCAACTGGATCTATATGATGATTAAATTAGATAGCATCTATAAAATATATACCATAGAGTATACTATATAGTTCATACTTAATAAATTTTATTCTCTTCTCTTTTCCATTTCAATTTTTCTCTCCCCCAGTCCAATCAACCAGTCTCTTTCACTCACTTCCTTTATTGCAGGGAAGCTGTAAGTCTCGTAGCTCAGTAGCAGTCGTGATAATAGTTAGGCAATCCAAACTGGACCCAGCAGAAAACACGACGCTCAGTTGGCCTTTGATTCTGACTTCCAGTCTCTTACTGAATTAAGTGTCTGGGCTCAAGTATCTTATCTGTAAAATATAAGTTAGTTCTATAAAGTCAACAGATTCTCTGGAAAGCTTCCTTCTAACTGTATGATTTATGATGGACAGAAGACGTGGTAATGACCTGCTCCTGTCCTTTTCTCTGGGTTCTTGCTCACTCTGGCTAGGTAATTGGCTTGGATTCTTGACCCAATGTAGACTGCCAGAGTCTTTAAGGAAATCATTGAGTCTGACTTGTGTCCTGTGTAATCATCCTGCGAACTTCCTTTTATATTTTATGCTTTTTTTTTCTTGACCTTCAGTCAGATCCTTGGCATAAGAATCTGCATTGGATTTGATAAAATGTAATCAAGTATCAAATAAATAAATAAAACTCAAGTGATTCTGTGCCAAGAAAAGCAGAAAAGCTATCAAGCTCTGGGAGAGAACGGAACATTTATCTTAGCTTATCGTTTCCAATACTAGCATATACGTAACATGAGTCTTTACATCTCCAAAATAAAAGTCAAAGCAACTGCTGAAGCCAAGGTTAGGAAGGAAGGGCAACTGCGCATATATTTGGATAAAGGGTTTGGTATTTAAAATGAAAGAGAGCTTCACAATTAGCAAGAGCTGATGCTCTACTCTTGTTTAAAGTAAGTCTGTGTTTTGCCTATGTTCAGTTGAAGCCATAATCATGGAAATGGATAAAAAGTCAGGAAACCTGAGTTCCAACCACTGTTCTGTCACCAGTGAAGTTGGAGAGTTAGACCAAGAAGTGGGACAGTTGGTCAGTTACTGAGGTCAGTAGTATACATGGGGCACTGAAATATTGCAACTCTATACTGTCTTGGAAAAGTAATGAAATGTAACAAAATGTGTTGACCAGAACTCCTTTCAGGGAGATTATTGGATGTGTCAAAAGGAATGTTTGATAGACTTCTTGGGGTGGAAGATAACTATATTCAGTTATCAAATAGATGTTGAATAAGCAGCTCATTTTTAACATGATCAAAATAGAATCTTTATTTCTATCATTACTATATTTTCGTCCAGTCTTTCCCACCTCAATAACTAGTTCCAGTTTCTTAAGCCCAAAATCTAGTTGATGTCCTGGTACCTCTCTGTAGTACCTGACCAAGTCCAATCCATTAGCAAATCATTTTTCTCTATCTCCAAACTACGCACTACAGTCATTCATTTTCTAAAGTCTTACTTCTTACCAGGCTAGTCATTTGTTTCTTTTTCATATCTATGTGGTAGGTCATTTTTGTTTTCTTGCTTTATTGTTAATTTCTAGTTTTATTGCAAAATTATCAGAGAATGCTGTGTATGTATGCATGTGTACGCACATATATGTATGCACACATATACATATATATACATACACATATAACATTTGGAATTTACCGATGTTTTATTTGAGACCTATTCATTAATCAGTTTCATAATTGGTTCACATGTGATTAAAAATAAGGTTTATTATTCATTATATATTTATATCTTTAGGGATTTTTTTGGTCTTTGAACTGTGAGAGTACTCTGTGAAAATACTGTTAAAGTTCTGTATTTTCCGTGTGTTGATTGTATTTCTTCTTTTCCTATAGTTTTTGCTTTATGCAAGTTGATGCTTTGTTACTAAGTGCATAACTCTTAGTAACTATTCTATCTTCATCATATATTTTAGCCTTTAGAAGTGTAAAGTGCCTCTCTTCTGTCTTATTTAATGTTCTTTGATCTGAAATCTGTTTTGTCTAATATAAAATTATGACCTCCACTTTCTTTTCTTTACATGTTTCTGGTACAGTTTTAGCATCCTTTTGTTTTAACCGTTCCGAATCATTCATTTTAGATACATTTCAGGAGTAATGTAAAGCATTTGGTTTTGCTTAGTCAGCAAATCTTGTTATTTAATATCTGAGATAATATAATGTATGTTTATTTTACAATAAAAATCTTTCACTGTGTGTTCGTTTTCCTTGCTCTTTTGTCAGGAGGGGTATTTGTCTGTGGCATGTGTGTGTGTGTAGAAAGTGCTGTAATCTTACAAGAAAATGAAAGATCTCTGCAAGAAGAACTACAGAACACTGCTAAAAGAAATCATAGATGACACAAAATAATAAAAAATCATCCCATGCTCATAGATTAGAAGAATCAATACCCTTAAAATGGCCATACTGCCCAAAGCAATCTACAGATTCAATACTCTTTCTCTCAAGCTACCAATGTCATTTTTCAAAGAATTAGAAAAAAACTCTTCTAAAATTTATATGGAACAGAAAAAGAACTTGAATAGCCAAAGCAATCCTAAGCAAAAAAGAACAAAGCCAGAAGCATGCCATTACCTGACTTCAAACTATACTACAAGGCTACCAAACATAACCAAAATATAATGGTACTAATATAAAAATAGACATATAGATCAATGGGACAGAATGGAGAACCGAGAAATAAAGGCACACAGTTACAACCAACCGATCTTTGACAAAGTTGATAAAAATAAATAATGGGTAAAAAAAAAAAATAGCGTATTCAGTAAATTGTGCTGGGATACTTGGCTATCCATATCCAGAAGAATGGAACTAAATTGCTACCTATCACCATATACAAAAAATTATCTCAAGGTGAATAAAAACTTAAATGTAAGATTTAAAACTATAAAATCTTAGAAGAAAACCTAGTAAATACATTGTTTTGGACATTGGCCTTGGCAAATAATTTATGATTAAGTCCTCAAAAGTAATTGCAACAAAAACAAAAATTGAAAGGGGAACCTAATTAAACTGAAGAGCTTCTGCACAGCAAAAGAAACTGTCAACAAAGTAAACAGGCAAACTATACAATGAGAAAAAATATTTGGAAACCTTGCATCCAACAAAGGTCTACTATCCAGAATCTATGAGAAACTTAAACAAATCAACAAACAAAAGCAACCCCATTAAAACTGGCAAAAGTCATGAATGGATACTTTTCAAAAGAAGCTATACAGGCAGCAAACACATATGAAAAAATGCTGAGCATCATTAATCATCAGAGAAATGCAAATCAAAACCACAATGAGACAACATCTCACACCAGTCAGAATGGCTGTTATTAAAAAGTCAAAAAATAACAGATGTCGGCAAGGCCATAAAGAAAAGCGAATGCTTACACACTGTTGGTGGGAATGCAAATTAGCTCAGCCACTGTGGAAAGCAATCTGGAGATTTCTCAAAGAACTTAAATGTGAGGACCATTTGACTCAGCAATCCTATTACTGGTATATACTCAAAGGAAAATAAATCATTCTACCAAAAATACACATGTACTCAGATGTTCATTGCAGCATCATTCACAATAGCAAAGACATGGAATTAACCTAGGTGCCATCAACGGTGAATTGGATAAAGAAAAGTGGTAGAAATACACCATGAAATACTATGCAGCCAGAAACAGGAGTAAAATTATGTTCTTTACAGCACTATGGATGCAGCTGGAGGTCATTATCCTAAGCAAATTCATGCAAGAACAGAAAACCAAATACCAGATGTTCTCACGTATATTTTTGTTTTTTCTGTTGTTTGTTTGTTTTTGTTGTTCTCACATATAAATGGGAGCTAAACATTGGGTACACATGGATATAAAAATGAGAGCAATAGACATTGGCAACTGCAAGAAGGGGAGAGAGGGATCAAAGGTTAAAACTCCTTTCAGAACTCCTTGATGAAATCCTATGATCACTACCTGGGTGAGGGGTTCAATTGTAATCCAAACTTCAGCAACACACAATATAGTCATGTAACAAACTGCATATGTGCTCCTTGAATCTAAAATAAAAGTTGAAATAAAAAAGAAAATTTAATTTTATTCTAATTGTTACTAACACCTTTACAGAATATACTTAGTCGTCTTTCTTTAAACTCACACATTCCCATATCTCCATTATGACCAATAGTGAAATTACTGTAAAGTTTTTTCCCTTCCTTCCTTCTCCCTCACTGTACTGTTTTAGTCACCTAGTATTGCCTTAGTGTTAACGAGAATGCTTTTAAACATATTTAACTTCTATCACTAGGTGTGTCAGCTTCAAAGACTTTTCTTTTACTCCCAGCTAATACACATAACACAATCAATAAGTTCTTACATTTCACTTAACCTTCCCCTCACATTCTACATTTTTGTTAATTTTATTATCTCTATATTGTTACAGCACAAAATGTTTACCTATTTTTGTTACCAGATACCTGTGTTTTAGTTGAGTTCCATAGTTAAATATATTCGATGATCACTCCCAGACTTTATGTTGAAGCTTCTCCAATCACATGGATTTGTCTAATGCTCCTTCTCTAACAGATTTTTCAGGAAGGGTTCATTAGATCAGTCTTCACAGGGTCTTTCCCTATTCATAAGTATTTGTATGTGGCCTTTAAAATTAAGGGATATTTTTAATGAAAATAAAATTTCTGTTTCATATTTTCAATAAATACCTTAAACATGTTTTTTTCATTGTTTTCTATTTTGAAATTTTATCAAAAAAAGACTGTCAGGATATCATCCAAATATGATTTCCTTTTCTTTTAAATTTAATGGCTCTTCGCCTTGATTCTCAGTTCTTTTCTTAAAGCCCTTTAGTTTTACTGGGGTACATCTCTCTGTCCTATGTTTGGGATTGTGTTTCCAAGATATATGATGTGCCCTTTGAATATAAAAATTCAACCCTTTTATTTTAGAAAAGATTCCTTGTTTTTTTAAGGTTTATTCTCTTCCACAGCTGTGCTTCAGTGTCACCAGTTACAAGAATATTTGATCTTCTTTCCTTGGCTTTTATTTTTATTTTTATTATACTTTAAGTTCTGGGATACATGTGTAGAATGTGCAGGTTTGTTACATAGGTATACACGTGCCCTGGTGGTTGCTGCACCCATCAACCCGTCATCTACATTAGGTATTTCTCCTAATGCTATACTTCCACTAGCCCCCCACCCCCTGACAGGTCCCTGTGTGTGATGTTCCTCTCCCTGTGTCCATGTGTTCTCATTGCTCAGCTCCCACTTATGAGTGAGAACATGCAGTGTTTGGTTTTCTGTTCCTGTGTTAGTTTGCTGAGAATGATGGTTTCCAGCTTCATCCATGTCCCTGCAACGGACATGAGCTCATTCTTTTTTATGGCTCTCATAGTATTCATGGTGTATATGTGCCCACATTTTTTTATTCAGATCTATCATGGATGGGGCATTTGGGTTGGTTCCCAAGTCTTTGCGATTCGTGAACTGTGGCCTCAAAACATAAATTGCATTGGTTTTAATAGTAAGCAGTGATATATAATTGACTTTGGGCATATACCCCAGTAATGGATTGCTGGGTCAAATGGTCATTTCCTGGTTCTAGATCCTTGAGAATTGCCACATCTGTCTTCCACAATGGTGAACGAAATTGACTTTTTTTAGTGTACTAACTTCCCTCAATCCATTGATTTCTTGAAAAAAAATTCCCTCCTCCTTTACATTCCTCAATTTTTCACTTTTTCCTTATTTCGCCATGTTGTCCTTATTTTTTCCATTATGTCTATCCATATACCTTCTTATGCTTGGCTTATCAGAGTTTTCATCTCTTTTCTGTGATGTCGTCCCCATTTCATATTTGTTCGCTCTAAATGTACTCATTTCATATGTATGGCCTAAGCATGATTATTTCGCAAGTTGTTCTGGTTCTGATATGCCACCCTTCCTTTCAAAGCCCCATTCTTTAAAAATGTCTTTTGAATCATTAGTGAATATGGTTACACTTCTTTTGTCTGGCTTTGTAAATCTGATTTCTGGTATGTTGCGTCGTTATCTGTCAGAATGTCATCTGGTATATTTATATCTACTTTTCTTTTTGTGGATTCGCACAGGGCATGTCATAATTCCTTCTTTGTCCTCCATGCGATCCAACGCAACTAAGACTTTCGTGAGAGAACGGGGATGGGTCATGGTGGTTTCACAACTTCATAGCTCAAGAGCTCTTACTGCTACCAAAAGGAACTGGAAGGCATGGTCTCACGCATGCCAGGGCCTGCGCCTCTCGCTCTCTCTCTCTCTCCTCTCTCTCTTCTCTCTCCTCAAAGCTGGATCTGGGTCAAAATGTTTTCTGTGTTGGAGTCGCTATGTTTCTAGAGCAATCCAACGCCTTGCCGTCCCTGGGCGTGCTCCTATCTTCAGATAGAATATTTCTTGTTCAATATTTACGCGGGGGGTGTTCCGGATCTGTTCTTTAGGCCTTCCTCTCCTTAATCCCATCATTAATGTCTCGGCTTTTTTCCCAATTTTTTGATTCGTATTCGTGAGTGAGGCAAGAACCTATTGGAGGAAGTTTTGCCAGATAACATTTTGCAGAGCAAGATAAGCCTTTAGATTATCACACACTGACTGTCTAATCAGTGTGGGCAATGATTTTTATTTTTGTTTTTTGTTTTTGTTTTTCCTTTTCCACCAGCCTTGGCAGTCCATAAAAGTTAAACAATCTTTGCCATCATTTTGCTGGAAACTATAGTCTATAGGATTTTGTTCCTTGCATCCTGATGATCCATTTGGTTGAAGATGATTGAGGAGGAATGTAAAATCTGAATTATATGATCCCACCTGCTCTAATGTCGATACCGTCAAGACTTAAAGTAGTCTTCAAAGCCAGTTTACAAACGTTTCACCATCTTCAGACACCGAACGCCACATTCTGACTGCAATTTACAAATTCTCACTCAATAGCCCTACTAACTTCTGCGACCTCATTTCAAATCGTTTCTCGTCCCATTCCTTGCCATCCAGACCCCAACAACCTTCTTTCTGCCTCAACACAGAAGCTCAATTCCTTGTTAACATCTGCCTTGGAGGACATCATCCTTCTCAGAGCAATCGCCCCTGTCCTTGCAATCTAAACAGTCTCAGCAACCACCTCTCTATTATACTCTGGTCTTAATTATCTCTATTGTGTACACAATCGATCCTTGCGTTCTTCTTACATACATCTGTTCATGTTCAGTCCTGCCTTCCCACTTAAAATTATGTCCTATGAGAGCAAGGAGTTTTTCTGGTTAATGCTCCACCCCTTCATGCCTAAACACGTACCTGACACCTGGCAGTCAGGAAAATATTTATGGAGTGAAAGAAGGGAGGAAGAAGAGGCCCCCACCAGGGAAACAAAGGCAGAGTTATGAGAAGAGATTCTCTTGAATTCAAAAATACGAACTTCTATGCCTCAAATCATCTATTAGCATATAACGCCTTGAAATCTCTAAAAAGAACAGGCAACAGGCACAAAATAACAAGAGTCTTCACTAAATATAAATATACTTATATATTAAATATAAATATACATAATATTATAATATATAATATACACATCATTTTACATCTGGTAAGATGATATATGCAAAAGCATCTAGCAGAGGAATTAATATAAAGAGAGGTTTTCTTTCTTTTCTTTTTCCCCTCACTCTCTCCCATCCTTCCTTCCTTCTCCAATGTATCCTCCTATTACTTATACAAAGTTAACTGAGAAAGGCACATCTTTATGACTTTTTCAATTATGATTTTTTTTCTTCAAGAAGATCTCAGGCTAAATCTTCATGCACAATGAATTCCTTGTGTTGAATCAGGCATGTACAATTCTTTTTGACTCTGCATTGGATGATGTTCCTCATGTCTATATTTGACATTGCTTCTGTCTTCTGTAATTTATAACTACACTGAGATAGTTTTGATCTGGTTGTCATTTCAATCCTGGATAGTTCAACTAGCATATGAAAAGGTTCATTTGACTCTTTGCTATCTTACAAGACAAGTAGAGAGAAAAAAAAAAAGCACACAGGAAAAGGCTTTCTTCTGAATCCCTTCTTCCTTTTGGCTTAGAAGCCATTGCGTACTAGTTCAATTAATTGCAAATACCCCCAAATATGTCATCATTCATACCTTCTTTGATCTAAAGAGTTATTCCTTCCTGGCCAGTAGTAGCACATCTGATAATGTCTTACTAGAAAAGGCTGAGAACCGTAAGTACTATTAGAGAAATGTTGCTCATGCCTTTGCTGTGGTGGTTTGAGGAACAAAGACATAAAGTAAAAATTATTAGAAGATCAGATTAGCATTTCAGAACTAAATTTTCTCTGACACCCCATACACAACTTTAAAACGGAACTGAAATATTTTGGTAACAATCTTGTGTCCTGTTTTTATTTATATTGCTGTTCTTTCCTCTAGTGTTTTGAGCTGAAAATTTAATTTATTTGTCTTCTCTCATTTTTATTGAAAAATGTGTTTAGAACAAGGAATTTTTATAAATCTGTTGTTTCAGTTTGTGTTTTCCCTTTCATTCAGGAGGTTTGTTTGTTTGTTTGTTTGTTTGTTTGTTTGTTTTTGAGGTAGAATCTCACTCTGTCCCCCAGGTTGGAATGCAGTGGCCTGATCTCAGCTCACTGCAACCCCTACCTCCTGGGTTCAAGCGATTTTCATGGCTCAGCCTCCTGAGTAGCTGAGATTACAGGCGTGTGCCACCACACCTGGCTAATTTTTGTATTTGTTTTAGTAGAGACAAGGTTTCACCATGTTGGCCAGTCTGATCTTGAATTCCCTTCCTGGTCTCGGCCTCCTAAAGTGCTGGGATTAAAGGCGTGAGCCATCATGACCGACCTACATCCAGGAGTTTTTAATAGATTTTTTTTTTTTTTTTAATACTTGAAGTTCTGGGATACATGTGCAGCATGTGCAGGTTTATTACATAGGTATACACTTGCCATGTTGTTTTGCTGCACTCGTCAATCCATCATCGATATTAGGTATTTCTCGTAATGCTATCTCCCTCCCCTAACCTCCCACCCCCTGACAGGCCTCAGTATGTGATGCTCACCTATCTGTGTCCATGTGTTCCCATTGTTCAGCTTCCACTTATGAGTAAGAATATGTGGTCTTTGGTTTTATTTATTTATTTATTTATTTGAGATGAAGTTTCCCTCTTATTGCCCAGGCTGGAGTGCAATGGTAAGATCTCAGCTCACTGCAACCTCCATCTCCCGAGTTCAAGCAATTCTCCTGCCTCAGCCTTCCAAGTAGCTGGGATTATAGGCATGTGCCACCATGACCGGATAATTTTTTTATTTTTAGTAGAGACAGAATTTCTCCATGTTAGTCAGGCTGGTCTCAAACTCCTGACCCTCAGATGATCCACCCGCCTCAGCCTCCCAAAGTGTTGAGATTACAGGTGTGAGCCACGGCACCCAGCCGGTGTTTGGTTTTCTGATCTTGGGTTAGTTTGCTGAGAATGATGGTTTCCAGCTTCATCCATGTCCCTGCAAAGGACATGAACTCATCCTTTTTTATGGCTGCATAGTATTCCATGGTATATATGTGCCACATTTTCTTTATGCAGTCTATCATTGATGGGCATTTAGGTTGGTTCCAAGTCTTTCCTATTGTGAACAGCACTGCAATAAACATTCAGTGTGGCGCTTCCTCGAGGATCTAGAACCAGAAACACCATTTGACCCAGCAATCCCATTACTGGATATATACCCAAAGGATTATAAATCATTCTACTACAATAGGAATTTTATTAAGATCTAGGTAGAAGAGACTTCCCTTTTGTTGTTAGTTTTGTTTTTGTAGCAAATTATAGTTTTGTTGCCTTGCGACCAGAAGGTGTGGCTTCCAATATTTCTGGTTTTTAACAGTTACTGACATGTTCTTTATTTCCTAACACGTGATCCATGTCATGTGTACCTGAGAAGAATATATATACTGTATTATCATGTTGTAGGGTTTGATGTATGTCCACAAGATCCGCTCAATCAATTATGTTGTTTAAATTATCCATCTCATTTGTTTTGTCAAGTTGATCTATCTTATGCTGCGAGAGGTATATTAAAGTCTCCCATTATTAGTGTATTTCTAGGTACATCTCCTTGTCCTCCTTGTGGTTTTGTTTCATAAAGATGATTGCTATTTTATTTGTGCATATATGTAGCCACAGGTGTTTTATCTTCACTGCGGAATGTAGCCTTTAGTGTTAAACAAAAATCTTCTTTGTCGCATCTGATGTCTTTGGGCTGTAATTATTTTTCGACATTAGTCACATCTGATGTCTTTGGGCTGTAATTATTTTCGACATTAGGATGGCTACCTTGCTCTTTTGTTCCCATTTGCCTGGTATAAATGAGTCCGTTTCTTTATTTTTGGCTTTTCTGAATTACCTCGTGTCTTTTGAATATAGCACAGAGTTGGGATACATTTTGTGAAACACATTGAGCATCTTATTCTTGTAATAGGTAAGTTGCTTTATTATGGCCAATATGTGTCAACTTCACTATCAAAATATTTTATGATGATGTGTATTTTATTTTGTATGCTTCTCTCTCTATAAGATGTGTATTCTTTATAGACATGTGAATATAGATAGATGATGTAAATATATACTTTCCATATATTTCCTTTATTATATAAATATTATATATTTATGTGCATATCTATTTTAGATATGTATTCCAGTTTTGGCACTTAGGAATGTTTGTAATTTTGTTTTATAAACTAGTTCTGCATTTATAGTTTTTTACGTGTCCTAATCCACCACTTTTTTCTTATTTAACCTTTACTATTTGATATACATGGGTTTTTTTTTGTTGTTTTGTTTTGGTGTTTGGAATCTGTAAATACCACTGATTAACATGTAACAATGAGCTTCATATATTTCTTCATTTCCTCTCCCTTCTCTTTTTAATAAATGCTTTATTTCTACTTTGTCATAATATATAACATTTGGGTATTGTTTTTCTACACTTGTTCCAAACTTTATTTTATTTATATATTCTATAATGCTTTATCTTATTTATATATTTTATAATGCTCACTGATATATAAATGTGTATATACTTTACATATTATAATATATATTTTATAATACTCATATCAATGCTTTGTCTGAATTTTCCCCAGTCATCACTCTGTTGGATGAAGCTCATCTCCCCAGTAGATTAGGAAGATCTACTTAGGAAGGAATGATTGTGTCAGTATTTCCTAAATTCTTGTATGTTGAAAACTATATATCGGTTGATGCGTGAAGGACAGTTTGGCTGTACATAAAATCCCCGGTTCACATTTCCTTTCACTGAGTTTTCTTTCTGAAAGTGCTGCTCCATTGTCTCCTTGCTTTACAAGTGGATGTTAAAAGGAATTAGTCTAATTCCTTTGTCTTTGTAAATTATCTATTTCCCGGAGACCTTGAGGAAATTATCTGTATTTTTGGTAATTTGACTAGAAGACGTCCAGAAGTTGGTCATTCAGCTTTAATCTTCTCAGGTACACAAGGAACCATTTCACTGTGTATGGAAAGTTTTTGTGCATAATAATTTCAGTTATTATCTCTCTTCCATTATTTTTCTTCTTTTTATATACTGATAATATGAATATTACTGCTTTTCTAACAATTGTCCATTTCTATGACTTTCTCTTTGACTTTTTTCTAAAACTCCTTTCTCTATGTTATGACTGTTTTCTTGATTGTTTTTCACCTTTCTTCAATACCTTTTATTAAATTTTCCTTTATGATATATAGAGTGACATGTCTCGCGATGTTGCCCAGGCTGATCTTGAAACTTCAGGCTTAAGCAATCCACCTGCCTTGGCCTCTCAAAGTGCTAAGATTCAAGGCATGAGCCACCACATCTGGCCATTCAAATCTATTATCTCTTGGCTACTTGCAATTTATTTCTTCATTTCTCAGAAAATTGTCTTTTTCTTCCACTTCTTTCCTGAGTTCAGTCAACTCTTTGATATTTCTCTTTTCTTCTTTGTCCATTTCTGCTTTTAGATTTAATCTTTCTTTCCTCCCTCCCTCCCTCCCTCCCTCCCTTCTTTCTTTCTTTCTTTCTTTCTTTCTTTCTTTCTTTCTTTCTTTCTTTCTTTCTTTCTCTCTTTCTCTCTCTCTCTCTCTCTCTCTCTCTCTCTCTCTCTCTCTCTCTCTCTCTCTCTCTCTCTTTCTCTCTTTCTCTCTTTCTCTTTCTTTCTTTCCTTCTTTCTTTTTTTTGATGGAGTCTTGCTCCGTTGCACAGGCTGAGTGCAGTGATGCGATCTCGGCTCACTGCAACCTCTGCCTCCCGGGTTCAGGCAATTCTCCTGCATCAGCCTCCTGAGTAGCTGGGATTAAAGGTGTGCACAACCACGCCCAGCTAATTTTTGTATTTTTGTATTTTTTTTTTTTTTTTTTTACTAGAGATGGTATTCACCATGTTGGTCAGGCTGGTCTTGTACTCCTGATCTCCAGTGATTCACCTGCCTAGGCCTCCCAAAGTGCTGGGATTAAAGGCCACCGCACCCAGCCTACAATTTCTAATTCAAGGTGATTTTTTATTTTCTTGAATGACTCATTATATTTGATTGTATTTGATCATCAACTTAGAGTTACAGTCTGTTTTATGATTATTATTTTTCTTGTATTTTCCTACTTGATATGTGTGAAATTTTGCTTCTTGATTTTTTTGCATTAGTTCTCCAAGTGCTTTCATGTCTGACATAAATTTATAGTTTTCTTCTATTTCTTTCCTGAGCTCAATTAATTTCCCTTTTATTTATTCTTGTTGTCTTTCCATTCCTGTTCTTAGTTCTTGTTTTTCTGAGTCAAAGTTATTTTTTCCCATACACAGACTTGTTTGTGCAGTTTGGAGTGTTACACCTTTTCATCAGCTTCATGAATGCTTTTATGAAAAGGCTTTTAATCAGCACAGACTTCTATTTACTGATTTTTTTGTAGTAGTTTTACATGAGTGCAGTCTGATTTTTTTCCATTTCTACTCACATTTTTGACAGCGTGGGATGTTTAAAATCACATTATTCTGTCACTTATGCTCCCCTCTGTGTAGTTTCTTTAACGGATGGGAGGGACAGTTTGCAGAAGACCAGTCAGGTGTCTTGTTTTGCTTTCATTTTATCAAGATCCTTAATTTTCACCTCTTGTTTCATCTTTTCCTTTCACTACATTGTCTCTCAGACATACTACACCTTCTCCACATATCTAGTTCTTCCTCAGAAGCAATGCTCCTCTGAGGCTTCTTTTCTTCAAGTCCCACACCAAAGAGCCCAGGGAGTGGATGATAAGGGAAAGAATCACACAAGGTCTGTGGCTAGGATTAGCATGTAAAAAGTTTGTGGATAATGATGTACCAGTAGTGTTAGCAGAAGACACACTATACTAGAGGCTTCTCAGAGATGATCACAGGAACTGATAAAAAGGAAATTGTTGAAAATTGATACTAGAACTTTGCAATGTATCTAATGCTAGTCTGCTATACTTGAAAGCTACTATCCAAGATATTCTTATGCTGCGCTGCATTTGCCTAGGATTTGAGACAATTTTTTTTCTTTAACATCTCGTATTCTAAAACAGTTTATTTGATGTGTTTGCTTTAGAAGCATGTAATATGGGTTAAATGTATCCCAATGAATAGAAATCTGAATAGTTCCAGCTCCACCAAACATGCAGGTATGGGTAATTCAAAATTAGATGCAGTAAAGAATCCCAAATGTATTATTATTTCTATATTACCATTTAGAAAATTCACCTTTTCTTG
>NW_016809622.1:217302-237891 GCF_001698545.2 Rhinopithecus bieti
TAATACCTCATAAATTTTCCAGTCATACAATCATATTATATGCACTAAGAATAATAATTTTATATTTTTCTCCCAATTTTGATATTTATTGTATTTTTCTTTTGACAATTGACATTGGCAAGAATTTTTAAAACAATGTTAACTAGTGACAGTGATAGGGAATACTCCAATTATTCATTGCTATATGATAAACCACCTGAAAAGAGTGTATAAAATGCCATCATTGGTTTTCTCTCACCGTTGTGTGGGTTTTCTCAGCTTGACGGGAAGTTCTGCTTGTCTTATCTAAGGTTGCTCATGCAGTTGCCCTCACATTGTAGATGGAGCTGGAGTTGTCTGGAGACCTGAGGGGGGACACTATAGCAACGGGTTTCCCTTGTATCCATGTATTCATAAGCCCTTTCCACTGGCCATGTTCTCACAGCATATTCCCTTCTGCAGTGATGTTATACTTCTTACGTGGTGGCTCAAAGCTCTGCAAAGTGCAAAAGTAAAAGTGGCCTAGATCCTCTGAAGACTTAAGCCTGCCACTGGCTAAGAATTACTTCTATCACCTTCTATTAGGTAGTCACTGGGTCACCCAGATTCGAGGGACGGTAAAATAAACTTGACCACTCAAGGCAGAAGAACATGCTGTCATCTTTAAGCCTATTAGTCAGTCTTTTGCCTACAATTATTTATACTCTCGTCTCATGTAAAGTACACTGACCTGCCTCTAGGATCCCGAACAATTTTATCAGATGTTCTAACTTCAAGAAATCATGAAAATGAGATATGGATGTGGCTCAGGCTCCTGAGAAGGAGTTACTCTTGAACTATAATCTTTAGAATTAAGAGGTACATTTTTACCTTCAGGTATCCAGGATGCAGCTTTCTTGTGCATCAGGTATAATCTACTCAAGCAAACAAAAGTCACACCTATGTAGCTTTATAATTTAGGCCCCGCTCTACATTGAACTGAGAGTCGAAGTACTGTAGAACCACACCATTAGGATTCTTAGAAGCCCTATTGTCTAGCAGACAGACGCTGATAAGTGGCATCTTAAATTATTCTGAAGTACTAACAGAGTCTTATATCTGCAAGCTCCATATCTGAATTCACAGTTTTTTCTTTCCTGTGCCATAAATTTGATCTTTTCTTGAAACTATTTTTTATTATTATTATACTTTAAGTTCTGGGATACATGTGCAGAACGTGCAGGTTTGTTACATAGGTATACATGTACAGTGGTGGTTTGCTGCACCCATCAACCTGTCATCTACCTTAGGTATTTCTCCTAATGTTATACCTCCCCTAGCTCCCCACCCCTGACAGGCCTCACTGTGTGATGTTCCTGTCCCTGTGTCCATGTGCTTTTGTTGTTCAAGTCCCACTGATGAGGGGGGACATGTGGTTTTTGGTTTTCTGTCCTTGGGATACTTTACTGAGAATTATTGTTTTCAGCTGCATCCATGTCCCTGGAAAGGACATGAACTCATCATTTTTTATGGCTACATAGTATTCCATGGTGTATGTGTTCCATATTTTCTTAATTCAGTCTATCATTGATGGACACTTGGGTTGGTTCCAAGTCTTTGCTATTGTGAATAGTGCTGCAATAAACATACGCGTGCATGTATCTTTACAGTAGCATGATTTATAATCCTTTGTGTACATACCCAGTAATGGGATTGCTGGGTCAAATGGTATTTCTGGTTCTAGATCCTTAAGAAATCGCCACACTGTCTTCCACAATAGTTGAACTAATTTACACTCCCACCAGCAGTGTAAAAGTGTTCCTATTTCTCCACATCCTCTCCAGCATCTGTTGTTTCCTGACATTTTAATGATCGCCATTCTAACTGTTGTGAGATGGCATCTCATTGTGGTTTTGATTTGCATTTCTCTGATGACCAGTGATGATGAGCATTTTTTCTAGTGTCTATTGGTTGCATAAATGTCTTCTTTTGAGAAGTGACTGTTGGTTTCCTTTGCCCACTTTTTGATGGGGTTGTTTAGTTCTTGTGAATTTGTGTAAGTTCTTTGTAGATTCTGGATATTAGCCCTTTGTCAGATGAGTAGATTGCAAAAGCTTTCTGCCATTCTGTAGGTTACCTGTTCACTCTGGTGATAGTTTCTTTTGCTGTGAAGAAGCTCTTTAGCTTAATTAGATCCCATTTGTCTATTTTGGCTTTTGTTGCATTGCTTTTGGTGTTTTAGTAATAAAGTTTTGCCCATGCCTATGTCCTGAATGGTATTGCATAGGTTTTCTTCTAGGGTTTTATGGCTTTAGGTCTAACAATTAAGTGTTTAATCCATCTTGAGTTAATTTTTGTATAAGGTGTAGGGAAGGGATCCAGTTTCAGCTTTCTACATATGACTAGCAGTTTTCCCAGCACCATTTATTAAATAGGGAATCCTTTCCTCATTTCTTGTTTTTGTCAGGTTTGTCAAAGATCAGATGGTTGTAGATGTGTAGTGTTATTTCTGAGGCCTCTGTTCTGTTCTGTTGGTTTATATCTCTGTTTTGGCACCAGTACCATGCTGTTTTGGTTATTGTAAACTTGCAGTATAGTTTGAAGTCAGGTAGCATGATGCCTCCAGGTTTGTTCTTTTTGCTTAGGATTGTCTTGAACATGCAGGCTCTTTTTTGGTTCTATATGAAGTTTAAAGTAGTTTTTCCTAATTCTGTGGGAAAGTCATTGGTAGCTTGATGGGGATGGCATCGAATCTATAAATTACCTTGGGCAGTATGGCCGTTTCACAATCGCTGAGACAATGGGGTTTTCTAAATATACAATCATGTCATCTGCAAGCAGGGACAATTTGACTTCCTCTTTTCCTCACTGAATACCCTTTATTTCTTTCTCTTGCCTCCTTGCCCTGGCCAGAATTTACAACACTACGTTGAATAGGAGTGGTGAGAGGGCATCCCTGTCTTGTGCCAGTTTTCAAAGGGAATGCTTCCAGTTTTTGCTGATTCAATATTGGCTGTGGGTTTGTAATAAATAGCTCTTATTATTTTGAGATATGTTGTATCAATACTTAGTTTATTGAGAGTTTTTAGCATGAAGGGCTGTTGAATTTTGTCAAAGGCCTTTTCTGCATCTATTGAGATAATCATGTGGTTTTGTCGTTGGTTCTGTTTATGTGATGGATTATGTTTATTGATGTAATGGATTATGTTATTTGATTTGTGTAAGTTGAACCAGACTTACATCCCAGGGATGAAGCCAACTTGATTGGAGTGGATAAGTTTTTTGATGTGCTGCTGGATTTGCTTTGCCAGTATTTTATTGAGGATTTTCGCATTGATATTCATAAGAGATATTGGTCTAAAATTCTCTTTTTTGTTGTGCCTTTGCCAGGCTTTAGTATCAGGATGATGCTGGCCTCATAAAATGAGTTATGGAGGATTCCCTCCTTTTCTATTGATTGGAATAATTTTAGAAGGAATGGTACCAGCTCCTCTTTGTACCTCTGGTAGAATTCTGCTGTGAATCCGTCTGGTCCTGGACTTTTTTTGGTTGGTAGCCTATCAATTATTGCCTCAATTTCGGAGCCTGTTATTGGTCTATTCAGAGATTCAACTTCTTCCTGGTTTAGTCTTGGGACGGTGTATGTGCCCAGTCATTTATCCATTTCTCCTAGATTTTCTCTTAGTTTATTTGCATAGAGGTGTTTATAGTGTCTTCTGATGGTAGTTTGTATTTCTGTGGGGTCCGTGGTGATATCCCCTTTATCATTTTTTATTGCATCTATTTGATTCTTCTCTCTTTTCTTCTTTATTAGTCTTGCTAGCGGTCTGTCAATTGTGTTGGTCTTTTCAAACAACCAGCTCCTGGATTCATTGCTTTTATTATGGGTTTTTTTGTGTCTCTATCTCCTTTAGTTCTGCTCTGATCTTAGTTATTTCTTGCCTTCTGCTAGCTTTTGAATGTGTTTGCTCTTGCCTCTCTAGTTCTTTTAATTGTGATGTTAGAGTGTTAATTTTAGATCTTTCCTGCTTTCTCTTGTGGGCATTTAGTGTTATAAATTTCCCTCTACACACTGCTTTAAATGTGTCCCAGAGATTCTGGTATGTTGTATCTTTGTTCTCATTGGTTTCAAAGAACATCTTTATTCTGCCTTCATTTCGTTATGTACCCAGTAGTCATTCAGGAGCAGGTTGTTCAGTTTACATGTAGTTGTGTGGTTTTGAGTAAGTATCTTAATCCTGAGTTCTAATTTGATGGCACTGTGGTCTGAGAGACTGTTTGCTGTGATTGCTGTTCTTGTACATTTGCTGAGGAATGCTTTACTTCCAACTATGTGGTCAATTTGGAATAAGTGTGATGTGGTGCTGAGAAAAATGTATATTCTGTTGATTTGGGGTGGAGAGTTCTGTAGATGTCTATTAGGTCTGTTTGGTCAAGAGCTGAGTTCAAGTCCTGGATATCCTTGTTAAACTTCTGTCTCATTGATCTGTCCAGTATTGACAGTGGAGTGTTTAAGTCTCCCATTATTATTGTGCAGCAGTCTAAGTCTCTGTGTAGGTCTCTAAGGACTTGCTTTATGAATCTGAGTGCTCTCGTATTGGGTGCATATATATTTAGGATAGTTAGCTCTTCTTGTTGAATTGGCCCCTTTACCATTATATAATGGCCTTCTTTGTCTCTTTTGATCTTTCTTGGTTTATCAGAGACTGGGATCGCCATTTTTTGCTTTCCATTTGTTTGGTAGATCTTCCTCCATCCCTTTTTTTTTAGCCTATGTGTGTCTCTGCACATGAGTTGGTCTCCTGAATACAGCACACCGATGGGTCTGGACTCTTTATCCAGTTTGCCAGTCTGCATCTTTTAATTAGGGCATTTAGCCCATTTACATTTAAGGTTAATATTGTTATGTGTGCATCTGATTCTGTCATGATGGTAACTGGTTATTTTGCCCGTTAGTTGATACAGTTTCTTCATAGTGTCGATGATCTTTACAATTTGGTATGTTTTTGCAGTGGCTGGTACCGGTTGTTCCTTGCCATGTTTAGTGCTTTCTTTAGGAGCTCTTGTAAGATGGGCCTTATGTTGACAAAATCTCTCAGCATTTGTTTGTCTGTAAAGGATTTTATTTCTCCTTCACTTATGAAGTTTAGTTTGGCTGGATATGAAATTCTGGGTTGAAAATTATTTTCTTTAAGAATGTTGAATATTGACCCCCACTCCTCTGGCTTGTAGAGTTTCTGCTGAGAGATCTGCTGTTAGTCTGATGGGCTTGCCTTTGTGGGTAACTTGAACTTTCTCTCTGGCTGCCCTTAACATTTTTTTACTTCATTTCAACCTTGGTGAATCTGACAATTATGTGTCTTGGGGTTGCTCTTCTTGAGGAGTATCTTTGTGGTGTTCTCTGTATTTTCTGAATGTGAATCTTGGCCTGCCTTGCTAGGTTGGGGAAATTCTCCTGGATAATATCCTGAAGAGTGTTTTCCAACTTGGTTGGAAGGTATACCAATCAAATGTAGATTTAGTCTTTTCACGTAGTCCCATATTTGTTGGAGGCTTTGTTCATTTCTTTTTTCTGTTTTTTCTCTAAACTACTCTTCTCGCTTTATTTCATTAATTTGATCTTCAATCACTGACATCCTTTCTTCCATTTGATTGAATCGGCTATTGAAGTTTGTGCATGTGTCACATAGTCCTCATGCCATGGTTTTCAGCTCCATCAGGTCATTTCAGGTCTTTTCTACACTGTTTATTCTTGTTAGACATTCATCTGATCCTTTTTCAAGGTTTTTAGCTTCCCTGCGATGGGTTTGAGCATCCTCCTTTAGCTCAGAGAAATTTGTTAAACTTTAGAAGTTTGTCTGAAGCCTACTTCTGTCAGTTTGTCAAAGTCATTATCCATCCAGCTTTGTTCCATTGCTGGTGAGGAGCTGCAATCCTTTGGAGGAGAAGAGGTGCTCTGGTTTTTAGACTTTCAGCTTTTCTGCTCTGGTTTCTTCCCATCTTTGTGATTTTATCTACCTTTGGTCACTGATGTTGGTGACCTACAGATAGGGTTTTGGTGTGGATGTGCTTTTTGTTGATGTTGATGTTATTCCTTTTTTTTGGTTAGTTTTTCCTTCTGTCAGGTCCCTCAGCTGCAGGTCTGTTGAGTTTTCTGGAGGTTCACTCCAGACCCTGTATGCCTTGGTATCACCAGCGTGGGTTGCAGAATAGTAAATATTGCAGAACAGCACATATTGCTGCCTGATCCTTCCTCTGGAAACTTTGTCCCAGAGGGGCACCCACCTGTATGAGGTGTCAGTCGGCCCCTACTAGAAGGTGTCTCCCAATTAGGCTACCTGGGGGTCAGGGACCCACTTGAGGAGGCAGTCTGTCCATTCTCTGAGATCAAACACCATGCTGGGAGAACCACTGCACTGCTCTCTTCAGAGCAGTCAGACAGGGACTTTTACGTCTGCAGAAGTTTCTGCTGTCTTTTGTTCTGCTGTGCCCTGCCCCCAGATGTGGAGACTACAGAGGCAGCCAACCTTGCTGACCTGCAGTGGGCTCCACCCAGTTTGAGCTTCCCTGGCCACTTTGTTTACCTACTCAAGTCCCAGCAATGGCAGACACCCTTCCTCTGCCAGGCTGCTGCCTCGCAGGTCAATCTCAGACTGCTGCACTAGCAGTAAGCAAGGCTCCTTGGGCATGGGATCTGCCAAGCCAGGTGCAGGATATAATCTCCTGGTGTGCCATTGCTAAGACCATTGGAAAAGTGCAGTATTTGGGTGGGAGTATCCCATTTTTCCAGGGTACCATCTGTCACGGCTTCCCTTGGCTAGGAAAGGGAAATCCCCCAACCCCTTGTGCTTCCTGGATGAGGTGATGCCCCGCTCTGTTTTGGTTTGCCTTCCATGGGCTGCACCCACTGTTCATCCAGTCCCAATGAGATGAACCAGGTACCTTAGTTGGAAATGCAGAAATCACCCATCTCTGCATCGATCATGTTGGGAGCTGCAGACCGGAGCTGCTCCTATTCAGCCATCTGGAATGGAATCCCCAAAGTTGTGCATTAATTTTCAAATTTATAACACAAACATGAAACTACAGAACTCTGCATCTTCCCTATTCTGATCCTTAATGGCTGTCAAGGAAGTTTCCTTAATGCCTTTTAGGACTTGTTTTAAATACTGGTCTTAAAAAGGACTGCAATAGTCCACGGATGAACCACAGCCTTCATTTGCATTCTTTCCCACAAACTATCATTTGTAGTTCTTCAATTTTTTTCATATGCTGAGAGGATCTAAAACCATACTTAGATTGCAGTCCTGATGTGCACCTCTGTATTCTTTCTGTGGTCTCACCACTTTTTTTTCCTTTGTGCCATCATTTATTCTCTTCAAGTCACAGTGCTGTCTTCTCAGAAAAACAGGTTTGGACCATGGCATCTCTCATGCTCCCTCTAGGACATTTACCCCTGGGCAAAGTGCCCTGACTCCTTCCTGAGAGCATCACACTTTATGTAGCCTGAGCCCTCAACCATCACCATTATATTACTCAAATGCAGAATAGCTTAGCAAAAGGAAATGCTTCATCTAAGATTGCACAATGCTTGCTCAGTAACATGGCAGTGTCTCAACATGGAAGGTTCCCAGGCATGTTAAGAGAGCATTTCTCTCAGCTCAGATATTTGAGATTTCTGGTGTTATCTCTTTCTGGTTGTTTCTTCCCTTACAGTCATTTTCTTATGTGCTGCTTTCCCTTTGTCCATCAAGAGTAGGAGAAATGCAAGAGACAGCTCCGTCTTCCCACAGTGTCCCTGGCTGAGCAACACCTCCCTCCAGCAGGGGGTGCCTCTGTGTAATTTTTCTAACACCTGATGACTGATGTACAATTGTGCATGCTCTCATTGCTTCTGGAAGGCATAAGAAAAAAAAAATCCTCTAGAGCATTTGTTTCCTCCTTAGGTTTTCTTCTGCTCTCAATCACAAGACCCAGTCATCCTTTAAAGTAAAACAGATACAATTCCTGCATTACAGAACGTTTTAAAAGGGTATATTTTGAGAGTCATTATCTTTCATTTTAAGGCTGATATTTCTAAAGAAATCACTGTTTTTTCTAATAATCATCCCCCATTCCATTGCTTTTTGCCACCAGGCACATAAAGCCTTGACAATACAGGTGTGTTTGAATATAACTTATAAATAATAAATAGAAACTCCCAAATCTCTGTCCAATTCTATTAATAAAACATATGACTAGTTCTCAGAAAGTTGCACATTTAATGAGGAGTCCACACACTTTCTTCTCAAAAGTCTTTTTTCTAGATTTGAACACCCATTCTTTTCCTGCAATTTTGGTGAGTAAGAAATTACAACCAAACCTCTCTGTCTTCATTCATGTGTGCTTCTAAGACAAAATACCACAGACTAAGTAATTTATAAGAACAAAAATTTATTCTCAATTGCTCTGGAGTCTGAGAATTCCAAAATCAGGGTGCAAGTAGGACGGGTGTCTGATGACGGCTGCTCTCTGTTTCCAACATGGCGTTTTGTTGCTGATTCTCCAGAGGGTACCAACACTGTGTCGTCACATGGCAGAGGGGGCAGAATGGCAAGAGAGTTCTCTTTAAACTCAACTGCTTTTATAATGGGGCAAAGCCCATTCATGGGAGTGAAACCCTCATGACTTAATCACCACCTGAAGTCACACCTCTTAATACTGTTGCATTGAGATTCAGTTTCAATGTGAATTTTGGAGGGGATACCATCATTCAAATCATAACACTCCCATTCTGCTGATGATATATTTAGAAGCATTTTGCTGTTTGGGGAGTAAGGCACTATTTCTGAGGACTTCTTGGAGTCTTTATGTTCTAATGGAGGGTTTAGGTCTCCTTCTAGCCAGATTCTATCCATTGCAAAATCAATAGAGCAGAACATCCAAATGTAGATAAAAGTATCATCATTCATGAAGATCCAGTAGCTCCTAAACATATGGTTTCTTGGGTAATATTCAAATGGAGAACACCCAGGAACATAAAGGTTATTTCCTACATTCTTCTCCTAATTTTAGACCAAACACAGAACTCTGTGCAAACATGAAGAAAAGCTTGGGTATAAACAGACTCATAGTCCACTTATTCAGTTAGTTGTGCTGAGGATCACAGTCTGTTCTAAAAATATCAGGCCCCAGCAGAATGGAGAGGGCCAAAAAAGAGATGGTTCTATGTTATCTTTTTTATATCATGAACCAGCCCTCAGGTAAGCCTGGCCAAATGGGTGTCAAAGTCTCATTAACTTCATGCATCAGATACATCATTCTTACCTTGGAGAAGAGCAAATGTGGGTAGCTCAGTATTTTAGAAGCATCATCTTTAAAATTCTCAATGTTTAAACGGAAGAGAAAAGTACATCTTATAAATAAAGATAAAAAGATTAAATGTTTCCCACTAATATGCTCCTATGAGTTGCTTATGGTAAGTACAAAGCATGAACATTGAATGCTTAGAACCATAGGTATTAACTGGAACTTCTTGAAATAAATCAGTTGCAGAGTGGCATCACAGCAAACTTTAAACCAACAGCAAAACACAGAAAAATAATCAAATATTCAGCTCTGCTCTTGAGAATTGTATTAGTCAGGGTTGTCTAAAGGGACAGAACTAATAGGATAAATGAATATATTGGGGGGAGTTTATTACGAGAATTGACTCATATGGTCACAAGGTGAAGTCCCACAATCGGCCATCTGCAAGTTGAGTTGCTGGGAAGCTAGTCTGAGCCCCAAAACCTCAAAAGTAGAGAAGCCAATAGTGCAGCCTTCAGTCTTTGACCAAAGACCCAAGAGCTCCTGGCAAATCACTGGTGTAGGTACAAGAGTCCAAAAACTGAAGAACTTGGAGTCTGATGTTCAAGAGCAGGAAGAATCCAGCACAGGAGAAACATGCAGGCCACAAAACTTGGCTAATCTAGTCCTTCCACATTCCTTTGCCTGCTTTTATCCTAGCTGTGCTGGCAGCTGATAGATGGTACCCATGCAGACCGAGTGTGGGTCTACCTCTCCTAGTCCACTGACTCAAATGTTAATCTCCTTTGGCAACACCCTCACAGACACACCCAGGAACAATACTTTGCATCCTTCAATCCAATCAAGTTGATACTTAGGATTAACCAGCAAGTTGACACTCAGTGTTAAGAAGCATCCATGGGCTACTTGCATTGTACTGAATGCCCCAAACCCCTCAACGCCTGACCCCCACCATGGGGAGAGGGAACAGACACAGTTCCTATTACTCTAAACCACATCAAGTTTGGTTCACCTATGGGGCATATTTTGTTTTGCTTTCTGCTAAAATATCCTTTGGACAACTTTATGCTTCCATCCATCGCCCTGGATCCTTGGTGAACAGACAGACCTCAGCAAGATCAGCCTCCTCTTCACTTAAATGCCAGGCTAATATATACATATTCTGAGTAACTATCTTACTTTATGTCCCTTGGATACCTGTAAATAAATACATCATCTAGAACTAGAAGGACCCAGTTAAACTTCTAAGTCTAAGGCTTTGCTAATTCAGAATGTTTGTCTCTGACTACTGCAAGAGCAATGGAAGAACACTTCTTTTAGATGAATCAGAACTACTTATTTCATTTTTCTAATTAAGACTCATAGAAGGGTAGGCATAGGCAGTCTCCAACATTAACAGGTTAACCTGAAAAGAAGCCATACCAAGACCCATCTGAAACAGAAAGGGATACTTCAAATATTTAAAATAAATATTTATATACGTGAATATTTAAAGACTGTGTTGCCCCCAAATTAGGACCAAAAGGTGAATTACTAGCATACTGACTTTCAATTCTGTTGAAGCTACTTTTCCAATGAAATGTTTAAAGGGTACGGATGGAGCGTTGGGAATAGCTGTTCTGATTGGCATGTGTTTGCCCACACGATGGCCTTTCCCATGCGCCAGTATTGGCTGGAGAGAGAGCTTGGCTGCTGCAGGCTGGTTGCTGGATTTCCCCCTCCACCCTCATTCCAAGCCAAGAAAAATTATATATATACACCCATATACATACATACATATATACAAACATTTATTTATTTATATTTGTATTTACATGTTGTCATGGTAACCAGATTTGGAGGACTCTACAGTGGAGGGCAGAAGGCTCAAACATGCCAAACAAAGAAAATATATCCAAAACAACAAGGGTGATTCCAGAAATAATCATGTGGGGGCTCAAATAAAATCTGATTTAAGTATGAGTACATTGTCATTTGATTTTATTCCTACTATTGCCTGCCCCAGGAATTCCTTTAACAGCATCAAGCCTCTGAAAAGCTAAGAAAATTGGTCTTGACTCCCACTTGCTAACCTTTGTCCTTGGGGCCCATAGCTCAGTTGTAAAGCACCTGATTCCTTTATCAAGCAAGTTGTCTGCATTGAAATTCTGAACTAGACTGACCCTGGCTGGAGTCTTCAAGACCTTTCCAACATTTCTACTCAGGACATTTCAAGTATTTGTACAGAAATGAAAATACAGATAATTTGATTCAGAAGTTTGCACTTTTAAGTCACATGTATACTAAACATTTCCTAATGGGAAAGTGTAGGTGATGACTATACTAGCTTATTTCATCCAAAAATGTTTATGAAAAAATAAAGAACTTAAATTTAAAGCATCAATAATTATATGGCTCTTTCCCTAGTTTTCCTTGTTAACTAATGGGCTAATCTGGCCATCCACTGCAGGATAAATCTGTATTTGCTCAGAATGCCATGCACGTTTATTTCCACATCTCCCTCTCTTTTCCCTTGAGCTGCAAGCTTCATTGAGACTCAAGAAAGGAGACCATTAGACAAGTGTTAGCAAAGTCTAGAATTCTATCAATCAACAAATATTTGCTAATCACTTACCATGCATAAGACTGATGCTATGTAGGCAGCTGGGGATAGAAACGTGAGGAATCTCAATCTTTTCCTATTGAAAGGATGCATCTTATTTACCACCTAAAATTTCCTAAAAGGTACGTTATACTTTTGGCCAAAGATTCTGCAAAACTGTACAACAGCAACCCTATTCTTCCGTCTTGCAATATTGACCCCAGAGTTTAGGAAATGAGGAAAGAACAAGGGAGGGTCAAGGCTGAAGATAACATTCCTTATGCTCAATTGGCATACTGAAAAATAGGTTCCTTACTTCTTTTCCCTGTTCTCCATCTTGCAAAATGAATCCCTAGTGACATTTCAAGTCTTCAATTACAATTAATTAAAGTTCTTGAAAACCAAATTCTGACAAAGTCAATGAGAATAAAACATCTCCCTCTGTGTCTCTCTCTCTCTTTTTTTTTCCACTTAAATTTCCTATCAGAGCCTCCACTTCAAAGGTTTTGTCAGTGTAGATTAAAAAGACTGCTGTGTGCTATGAGTTTTAGTTCTGGAACTATGCAATACCAATAAAAGGAAATGAATTAATCAGAGCACTGTGCTATGGGAGTCTGAGCTGGATACTTCAAATTGATTTCCCAGTCCTTGCTCAGCTGTGGGGAAAAACAGAAGGATTGCTTACTTTTTGCCAAAGTTGTTTTGATAGTTTGTTTTGGCAAGTATTAGGAAATTGCAAAACTTCCTTAGGAAATTACAATTAGGAAATTGCAAAAATTACGTTAACATGTAAGAGAAAAAAATTTGCCAAGTCTCAAACATGTGCATATGAAAGTGCCTGAGTCAAGACAGTACACCCTAGAAGCCTAACCCTCCTTGAGACCTGTGCCTGTGATTTTGTGGTGTGAACCAGATCAATGGCAGCCCATCCCTTGAGGCTGCTCAACCCTTTAATGCCATGGGCTAAAATGTCTTTTACTAGACATTGAGAAAGTAGGAGTCTGGCCATTCCAGTCATGTTATCCTGAACACTCCCATTTCCTGATCCTCCCCTTTTCTCCATTGAAAATTATAATAATAGGATGAGATGGTATTTCATAGCATTATGGCTTTATTTTTAGCATTGTTTATCTCTTTTTTTTTCTTGTCTAATTGCATTGGACAGTGCTGGTAGAATAGCATTAAATGACTAGACTAATAGTGACATCTGTGTTTATTAGTTCTTGCCCTGAATACAAAACCATTTGCAGGATGGAAAAAAAAAAAAAGTATCTCCAGTATTACCTCTGGTCTATAACTATTAACTGCTTATAGCTCTTTCTGGAAAGTAGCTAGGAGACCTCATGTGGTCTCTGTGAAATGGCATACTGAGCTGGATTATTATTGTTCACCTTGGATTTGGGAGAAGTGATGGGTGTATGCTTTTCATTATTTGGCTTGAAAAGAGACATTCTTTCATATGTTAAGACAATATTCTTAGATTCCTGTTTTATTAAGAGTCTTTAAAAATTTTTGGAATGAATTTTACCTAGTCTTCTTTTTGGTATCTAGTAAGTTGATTTATAACTCAGGCTTTCACCTTTGATCCACTGACGCGATAACTAGGATAATGGATTTTCTAAAGTTTTAATCATGTTTGCATTACTTAACAAACCCTGAATTAGTCATTGATTTTTTTTTCTTTTTTGTATACAGCTGAATTTAATGTGCTAGTATTTTATTCCAAAATGTGGCATATATATTCATAAACGAGATGGATCTTTGCCTAGGTTGCATTTCTCAGGTTAGGGGATTAGAGTTACGCTACAGATGCAAAATAAAGCTATATTTTCCTGTGTTAAATATCATGGAGATAATATATCCCTTAACAATGTGAAAGTCCATCTGCAAAATGGTCTAAGTCTAGCATCTCTTTGGAAATAGTCCATGAGCAACTTTTAAAATTGTAGCTTATTGATTGATGCAAGCTTCCTGCTCCTTCTTGAGTCAATTCTTGTCATTTGTACTCTCCCAGGAACTTATTCATTTATCCAGATTTCCAAAAACTTCAGCATAGAATTGGCACATGAAAACTTAGTCTCCTCCAAATCTTATCTAATTTCTCATTTTCAAGGTGATTATTTTCTTTAAATCGCTATGCCACAGTTTTGTAAAAAAACAAAAGAAAAAAAGTTGATGAACTCAATTCTTGATCAGTCTCTCATTTAAGGTACAAATAATAACATGTATAGTTTGGCAGACATTAGACTGTATTAATATTTTAATAATTTATATAATTATATATTCTGACTACATATACATATATGTATATATATAATCTTATATAAGAACCCATAAAATAATTTTGAAGATTTCAAGAGTAAATTTCAGGGAAAAACAGAATAAAAGGGGGGCAATAAAAATTGTGCTATGAGTAAATGTTATATGTTAGGGAAAATTTGAGATGTAGACATGCATGTATTGAACATTTATCATGTGCTGAAAACTTTCTAGGCACTTTCTGACATCAATATTTAATGATTATTATGCTTTACCCACCATAGTGCTTTGCACATGTGAGCAAACTAGGGTGTGCATTAAAAAAATAAAGTAAATTAATGAATGAAAAAAACAAACAGAAGGAAAGACTAGAATAGCCCTGTTAAACATGGTAAGTACTTAAAGCTTTTCTCTCATGGAAAGCATTAATTCAGCAGCCAGACAAAAACATAAATCTTCCTTCTCAGGGTATATCTTAATTATTCTAAAATTTACAATTCAATAATTTTCCTGACGAAAAGAACACAGAATAAATGACTGCAAAAATGTCTGTTACAATTTCAAAGCGACGTTTGTTAAAGTAAGTCTGGTAAAAATAGGCTCCTGACATTAGTAGCTCTTAAGACATATTCAGAAGCTTCTCTACCCACCAGCAGAAATGAACTGCACTGGAACTGCCCTAGGTAAATCCCTCCACACAAAATGAGGAAGTCACCAGTGACACCAGACTCTTCCTTCCATGACCAGTGTTTTCACTTTAGTTCCACATAGCTGTGAAGTCCATGATAGCAGAGAATATCAGAACTTCATTGGTAACTACTTATAACCATGGATAAGCCATTATTTCCTCCTATAGCTCTGTTTCATTATTAAAAATTATAGGGGTTATACTATTCTGCCTATAATTTTCCTTCCAATTCTAACACCAAATGAGTTTTTGAATCAAATTGCACATAACATTTCAGCTCTAATGCAATGAGAGGTCTCTGTCAGGAAAATCCCCCATGAAGCATTCCCCAAAACCCCTGTTCAAAAATAACCTTGATATCCTCTGGCTTTCCAATCTTAATTATCATAGTTATAACCCAGCAGCACTAAAGAGGTGGTGGAATGTTTCAAGCTGAATTGTAAGGAGTAAATACTTAAAAGATGTATACTGATTAAACTTGTCTCTAGTTTGAAACATCTTTTCTAATCCCTTCCTTATCAAAGTATCTCCTATTGCCATGAGAACTCACAACCCACAGTAAGCAGTGGGAGCCTTTATCAAAAGAGGCTCAAGAGGAATGAAAAACAAAGTAAAATGAAGTAGACCAAAGTAAAACAAAAAATTCCTTAACTGAACAACCTCATTCAACAATTTATTCTGCTTCTTGTCGTCCTGAGAACCCAATGACATCTGGTACTTATGCTGGAGATCTTGAATCATCTCCAGATGAACGTGAATATCCTAAGCTATTTAGCAAGTGTGTGCATCCATATGCACACTTGCACTCACACCCACAATACAGCTTAGTTCAACTTACATCGTCTCCTAGAGCCTCTATGCACATATCATATATGCACATAAAGCATATAACAAAATGCCATCAACTTACATATCTGGGCTCAGTAATAGATGGACCTGCTAACCTCTTATCATATGCTAAGGGAGAAAGAAGAATGTAAGCCACATGAGTTTGAAACATCCATAAATCTAAACGTTTTTGCAACAAAATGGGATATCTGTTAGTGTTCAACCCATTTCTGTTGAAGGAGCCTCTTTTAGTCTTCTGTAGCAATTCTGAGTTGGGCTTTGGATGGACTCTATGTGACATGCCCCAACAAAACAAAACAAACTTTACTACTAACTTATTACATACTTTTGCATATGATATTACTAAATTCATCTCATAGATTTCTCATAAGTGCCTTTGATATATACAGCCCATGACTGATCCTCACATCTGATTTTTTACTCTAATAGTGCCTGGCACCTAGTTCATATTCAGATAATGTTACTTGACTAGAATGAATAGCCTTTAACTTGTGACGTTCATTGTTTCTTTTCTTTCTTTCTTTTTTTTTTTTTTTGAGACAGAGTTTCACTCATGTTGCCCAAGCTGGAGTGCAATGGCATAATCTTGGCTCACTACAACCTCTACCTCCCAGGTTCAAGTGGTTCTCCTGCCTCAGCCTCCCTAGTAGCTGGGATTGGAAGCATGTGCCACCACACCTGGCTGTTTTGTATTTTTAGTAGAGATGGAGTTTCTTCATGTTGGTCAGGCTGGTCTTGAACCCCCTATTTCAGGTGATTCACTCACCTCAGCCTCCCAAAGTGCTGGGATTACAGGCGTGAGCCACCACACCCGGTCTCATTGTTTCTTAATAATTTAGTGGATGCATTTTTCCTTCTCATTTGTAAGCTTCCTCTCCAGCAAGTTAGTAATATATTACCTAAATGTATTTTAGGTAGTATGTTGTTGAGAAGGTGGAAGTTCTTGTGGCAAATCCGTTTTAAATAGAAGTTATCCTTTGTAAAATGAATTTATGATTTATTCTACAATTTTGTATTTTCACATCTTTGGATTCCTTAACATGAAAGCATATAACCGTAGCTGAAGTTACCTGTCACATAAACAGTTTTTTGTTGCTCCATTGTCATCCCAGCTCTCTGTATGTTGAATGTAGGCGATGCCAGTAAAGTGGGTAGCTGGGAATCAGTCACATGCATTATGTTGTCTCCTGAAAGATTGAGCAGTACCATTTAAATTTCAGGGAGCAATTTTCACCTTATCTATGGAAGTATGCTGAGATAGTGTATTAGTTTGTTTCCACACTGCTGATAAAGACATAACCGAGACTGGGTAATTTACAAAGAAAAAGAATTTTAATGGACTCACAGTTCACGTGGCTGGGGAGGCCTCACAATCATAGAAGAAGGCAAGGGAAGAACAAAGATACATCTTATATGGCAGCAGGCAAAAGAGAATGAGAGCCGAGTGAAAGGGAAACCCCTTATAAACATCATCAATTCTTGTGAGACTTACTCACTACCACGAGAACAGTATGGGGGAAACTGCCCCCACGATTCAATATTCTCCCACCAGGTCCCTCCCATAACACATGGGAATTATGGGAGCTACAATTCAAGACAAGATTTGGGTGGGGACACAGCCAAACCACATCAGACAGTAATTTGGTGGGACTAAAGTCACAATCATTATTTCTTTTAAGTAATGAATACTGTATTATACATTTCACCCTTCCAAGATGTTAGAGCATTTTATTTTTATTTTAATCAGTGCAGAGTACAGTTAGGAAATCTGTCAAAATTATTTTATTGACTCTGATTATGTAGTGAACAACTCAAATTATTGCAGCATTTAGAAAGAAAAAACAGGACGTATAAAGGGATGGACAGCAGTTTATAAAACATAGAAGGGCAGCATGATCTCAGCAAGTACATGCAAATGTTTTCAATCCTGCATTTTATACCAGCAACTCAGGAGTTATACATTATGTTTTAATGTATTATGTATTATGTTTTATATATTAATTACTTGAACAAAACCAATCATTTGCCTAAAACCTAAAATTGGCTTTCCAAAGTGAATTGTAGAGCATGTTGCTCTTCTTCGTGTTAGACCAGAGACTTAAAACAAAAACTGTCTTTCTAAGAGAAAGGGTGAAATGTGATAAAAACTGAATATTTGTTCCTACCTCATTCACTCATTCATTCATTCAAGTCACAGGATCATCTCCAATGTGCAGGGCCCTTTGCTAAATGCCAGGTATAGAAGGTAAAAAAAAGGAGCTTGTGGCTTCATGGAGGGAGCCAGAAAATAAGCATTTACATAAATAAACAAAATGCTGTCAGCTTGTGATAAAGGTTACAAAGAAACTAAGCAATATGGGGTGGTAGTTACAGTGATCTACTTAGATACTGTGGCACAGGAGGACTTTCTGAGGAGATGACATTTGTCCTGAAGGAGGAAAAGGGGAGTCGTGAGCACCTGTGTCCATTTCTGGACATCTCATCAAAGATCTGAGGATCTCATTGGCCATCACAGACAGTAGATCATACATGACAAACATGGATATATAAAGATATATCATAACCATTTAACATCTTCACCACCAAAAACATAAGCTGATGGGGTAGATGAATATATTAATTAGCTTGATTGAATATTTCCTATAGTGTATACATAGATCAAAACATTACATTGTACTTCATACATATACATAATGGTTATATGATAATCTTTAAAAATTCGTAAAAAAATATAGAGTCCATCTTGAATATGTAACAACCCCAAATACAGAAAGTACACTAGAAAGTGCACTCAGAGGAAACAGAGTGCAGGATGTTAACTGGTAGCACTGGTTGCACATAAAGCAATCCAAGCTGTTAAAAAATGGTACTTGCTAGCAGAGACAGATAGGAGCAAAGGATGCTAGAGGGAAGCACTGGTTCTCTGCACTTCCCCCTGACAACTCAGCAAGGCCACAGAGCATGGCTCCTTCCAATTACAGTTAAGATAGCCAGTTAAAGGTTTATAGCGGACTTTTGCTGTTTTTTGCAACTCTGTTTCCCCTCATTTTCATTTCAGTAATTGCACTCCTTTTTCCTTTTAGGAAACCTTCTTTTCCCTGTGGTGTGCCAGGTTGGTGAGGATGCAAATCACTCTGCGCTGCCTGACTTTTCTAAGCCGGGCTAAGGCTCTGATGTGGGGGCTTTGGATCTTGAGCAGAGCAATCTGAGACCAAAAGGCATAGCTGGAGCATCAGCATCTTTTTCTTTGTAAATTACCCTTCCTTCCTTCCAGCATCAGCACCGTGATGTGACTGTTACCAATTCCTGATGCACAGAGCTAGAGAGTAGCCCTGGTTTCTACCTTGTTTCTGACCTGATCTTCATTCCAGGATTTCTGTCAGTCCTATTAACCATCGAAATCCTGCCAATAAATTGCTCTTTTGCTTAAATTATTGAGAGTTGGCCTCTATTGCCTGCAACCAAAATCTCTCATTCTTACTCTTCTCAACAGAGCAAACTGCTGTGCATCCTCCAGCTGCAAGGGATTGAACGCTATCAACAACCATACGAATGGAGAAGCAGTTGCTTCCCTAGCTGAGCCTCAGGTAAGAACCCAGACCTGGCCAACACCTTAATGGCAGCTTTGTGAAACCCTAAGTTGATCTCTCTAGGTCCTGCCTGGACTTCTAATCCACAGAAACAGTGAGGTAATAAATATGTGTTGTTTTGAGCTGCTGACTTTGTGGTAATTTATTATATAAACAGAGATAGAGGAATGAGTTAACAATACTGTGATCATACAATGAACCAATTATGGAATGTAGAATTTTCCAGGCTACGAATAACTTTGTTTCTGCAGAATATCAATGGTTTCACAAAGGGAAACAAGGACATCATTAAAAGAAAAAAGAGAGAGAAAGAATTAGAATTATAACCAAATGCATTGTGTCAAATTTGTATGTATGCTGATTCAAACAAACCAATTGTAAAAGAGATATTTTGAGAGAATTGGAGAATTTAAATATGCACTGTATGGAATTTAAATATTAAGTGATATAAAAGAAGTATTGCTTCTTTTATTAGGTATGATATGATAATTATGGTAAAAAGAATCTCTATGATAAACACATACTGAAGTAATTCTGGGTGCAATAATATATAGAGATTTGCTTTAAAATGATTCAGAAAAATATAGTGATAATTGATGACATTGGGTGATGAGTACCTGGCAGTACATTGTACTATCCTCTCTACTTTTCTGTATGATTGGAAGTTTCAATTTCAAAAGTTAAAAAAATAAAACACAGGAACATTTCTAGAACAAACAGTGTAACAGAGTAAATAAAATAAATGAAAGAAACCAAAAATGAAGGAAATATACCTGAAAGAAGACTGAGAGTAGACAATATATCCACTTAAATATGTGTGGATGAGTAGAATTGTCCTAATAAAATTGATTAATCTTTTATATTTTTAAAACAATGATCTATATTGTAAAATGAAGGAAGGAAAAGGAAAACACAAAAAGAAAAAAAGGAAGGAAGGAAGGATGCAGAGAGAAAGAAGAAAGAAAGGAGATCGATGACAGCCATTTTAAATTTTCTTCTAAACTTTAAAAAGCAGAGATTCTTGAGGTTGAACATAGAGCCTATATCTTCCATAAAAGAAAAACAAAAGACAGTTACTTTATTATTGATTGTGAGCGCTGTATTTAGCTATACGTGTGTCTATATTTCAGTTACAGTGTATATGTGTGTGTTATATGTGTGTTAACATATAAATTTACAAGAGGTGAAACTAAATGGCCAATACTCTTTAATATCGTCAAGGCCGTGAAAGGAAAGAAACACTGAGGAACTCTTCCAGACTAGGGAAGAAATGAAAAGTAAATGAAATGTGGGATTCGAGATTGGATCCTGGAAAAGAGCAGTAGTGGGACAATACTAAATTTTTTTTTTTTTTTTTTTTTTTTTTTTTTTTTTTT
>NW_016809622.1:242610-262942 GCF_001698545.2 Rhinopithecus bieti
CCCTTCACTAAATTTTTACAGTTGGAAAATTTTGACTACAGTGTGTAGATTAATGAACAGTAGCATATCAAAGCTAACTTCCTGGTTTCGATAATTGTACTGTGATTATGAGAAATTCGTTTTCATTTAGGCAAGCAGGGTGATGGGTATATAGGAATTATTTGTAATATTTTGGCAACTTTTGTAACCTAAATTGTATAAAATGAAGACATAACACAAAAGAATTTGAAAATTTGAAAGATTTGTTTAAAGAGAGACAAGATAACAATATTAAAAAAGATTTACCAGTGAACAAATCCAAATGGCCAAATGTTGGGCATTGAAATTCAACATACAACACCAATTAAGATAGTATTGGCTTAGAAAAATAAAATACTTAAGTGTAAATTTTGTTTTGTTTTGTTTTTGTTTCTGTTTTGAGATGGAGTCTCACTCTGTTATCCAGACTGGAGTGCAGTGGTGCAATCTCAGTTCACTGCAACCTCTGCCTCCCTGGTTCAAGAGATTCTCCTGCCTCGGCTTCCCAAGTAGCTGAGATTACAGGTGCCCACCATCATGCCCAGCTAATTTTTGTATTTTTAGTACAGACGGGGTTTCACCATGTTGGCCAGCTGGTCACGAACTCCCGACCTTTAGTGATCTGCCCATCTTGGCCTCCTAAAGTGCTGGGATTACAGGCTTGAGCCACCGCACCCGGCCAACTTAGATGTAAATTTAATAAAATATGTGCAAGGCTTATACTCTAAAAACCACCAAATGTTGGTGAAATAAATATAAATATATGTAAATAAATGAGGAGATGAAAATGCCCATGAACTGGAAGATTCGATGGTTTGAAGATGTCAATTGCCCCAAAAACGATATACATATTTCCTATGCAAATCTCAATAAAATGTTATTTAAATATAGACACGATTATAAAATTTATGTGAAAACGCAAAGGAACTTGTATAGCTAAAATATTTTTTGAAAAAGGAGAAAAAAGTAGGAGAAATTAGTCTATCCAATTTCAAAGTTCATTGTATTAATATAACTGCAGTAACTACAGTAAGCAACACTGTATGCTATGGGCAAAGGGATAGACACAGGCCAATGGAGCACAACACAGAACCCAGAAATAGATCCATACAAATATTTCCAGCTGATTTTTTACAAAGGTGCAAAAGCAATTCAATGGAGGAAGGATAACTTTTTAAACAAATAATGCTGGAGCATTTGGACAACCATAAGTGAAAAAATTGAACTCCAACCTAAACTTCACACCTTGTACAAAAAATTAACTCAAATGGATCATAGATTTAAATGTAAAATGTAAAACCATAAAATTTTATTTAAAAACAGGATAACATTTTCAGGATTTAGTGCTAGGCAGAGTTTTTAGATTTGACACCAAAGTACGACCCATGAGAGGTGAAATTGATAAACTGGATTTCATCAACATTAAAATCTTTTGCTCAGTAAAAGGCCCTGTTAAGTAGATAAAAAGACAAGCTACAGGGTGGAAGAAAATATTTGCGAACCGTATATATGTTAAAGGATGAGTGTCTAGAATTCTAAAAAACTCAACAGTTAAAAAACAGAAAAGGAGCAGAAGACCTGAAGGGACATTTCACTGAAGAGGATACGCAAATGATGATAAGCACAAGAAAAGATGTTCCGTGTCATTAGCCATTAGGGCAATTCACACTAAAATTATAAGGAGATAGCACTGAACATTTATCAGACTGGCTAAAACAAAAAATAATGACAACAACGAATGCTGGCAAGGAGAAATTAGATCACTTGTACATTGCCGATGAGAGTTTCAGATGGTACAACTACTCCTGAAAATAGTTTTGCAGTTTCTTAACAAACTAAATATGAAACTACCATACAACCCAGCAATTGCATTCTGGGGCATTTATTCTCCAAAATAAAATGTACATTCTTACAAAATCTGTACACAAATATTCATAACAGCTGTATTCCTTTTTGTTTGTTTTTGAGACGGAGTTTTGCTCTGTTGCACAGGCTGGAGTGCAGTGGAGCTGTCTCAGCTCACTGCAAGCTGTACTTCCCGGGCTCACGCCATTCTCTTACCTCAGCCTCCTGAGTAGCTTGGACTACAGGCGCCCGCCACCACGCCCGGCCAATTTTTTTCTTTTTTTTTGTATTTTTAGTAGAGATGGGGTTTCACCATATTAGCCAGGAGGGTCTCGATCTCCTGACCTCGTGATCCGCCTGCCTCAGCCTCCTAAAGTGCTGGGATTACAGGCATGAGACACTGCACCAGGTCAACAGCTTTATTCTTAACAGCCAAAAACCATAAGCAACTCAGATGTCCTTCGGTAGGCAAATGTTTACCAAAATGTGGTGCCTCCCTACCAAGAAACACAACTCAGCAATAAAAAGCAACAAATTATCAACAAGCACAATTACCTGGAAGACTCTCTAGAGAATTATGCTGAGTCAAAAGGATCAACCACGAGAAGTTGCATATTCATTTATGTAACCCTCTTGAAATGACAGAATTATTGAAATGGGGAACAGAGTAGTGGTTGCCCAGGTTTAAGGAGGGAGAAGGAGGGGGAAGTAGGTGTGAATACAAAAGGACAACACGAGGAAGCTTTTCCGTGTTAGAGTGTTCTGTATCTTGACTGCATCAGTGTCAAAATCTGGGTTGTAATGTTGTACTACACTTTTGCGATATGTACCCATTGGTGGAAACTGGATTAACAGTACCTGCGATTTGTCCGTATTATTTCTTACAACTGCATGTGAATCTACAATTATCTCAGAATTAAAAGTTTAATTAAAAATGGCAACAAAATTACTGTGCACACATTCCCAATGCATCATTTGTGCTCCCAGGTATATACTAAAGAGAAGTCAATAATATCCAACATGAAAAACATACAAGGATGTTCATAACACCTTTATTCATCAGAGCACCAAAGTGGAAACTCCTGATGCTCACCAACAGAAGATAAGAGAAACAAACTGTGACATTCCCTAACAATGCAATATTATACAGCAATGAAAAAGAACAAACTACCATTAAATGTGCCAAAATAAATGAATATCCCTAATATAATGGTGAATTCTAAGTGTCAAACACAACTGAGTACGTACTGTGTGAGTCCACCTTAGAAAAGCTCAAGAACAGGCAAACTGATTGTAGAAAGAAGTCAGAACAGTGGTTACTGCTAGAACGAGAGTTATTGATCGGGAAGAGGCACAAAGCCTATATCTTCACCTGAGTGGTGGTGAAACATGTGTATAGAAACATAAAAATTCAAATAACTGTGCCTTTAATAAATAAATATTTATTTTATTTATTATTATAAATAATAAATAAATAAATATTGCCTTTCGTGCATTTAAACTAATTAAAATAAAAATACTAAATCTTTAAGAATAATATGAAACAGATCAAAAATACTGTGCTAGCCAAATNTTATTTTATTTATTATTATAAATAATAAATAAATAAATATTGCCTTTCGTGCATTTAAACTAATTAAAATAAAATACTAAATCTTTAAGAATAATATGAAACAGATCAAAAATACTGTGCTAGCCAAATAACAAACTTCGACAGCATATGGCCTAACTCTGTAACCTGCAGTCCAGAAAAACCTTTCAATTCAATTTAGAAATATCACAAAATATGAGAATCAGTTGGATATCGGGAATTAGATTAGAAACGTGGCCATCAAGCTTCCATCCAGCTGTAGATCTCGGGAGAGCATGAAATCAGCACCTCAGTGAACAGCTGTTGGGGCTAAGAACAATTACCCTCTCTGCAGTAAGCTCTACCATGAGATAAATAATGGCCCCTATGGAAAACAACAAAACAAAATAAAAGCAGAGCAGTAAAAGGAAAAGCAGAATTCATTCATGCTAAACACTGAAGAGAAAGTCTCAGAATGTGATTCCTTTTTTTTTTTTTTTTTTTAACTTTTGTTTTAAGTTCAGGGGTACAAGTGCAGATTTGTTACCTAGGTAAACTTTGTCATGGGAGTTGGTTGTATGGATCATTTCATCACTCGGGTATTGAGCCTCGTACCCACGAGCTGTTTTAACTGATCCTCTCCCTCCTCCCACCCTCCACCCTCCAAAAGACCCCAGTGTGTGTTGTTTTCCTCTGTGTGTCTGTGTGTTCTAATCATTTACATGATCTTTTACTGGAACTAGAATAGAACAACAACAACAAAAACCTTCCTGAATAGCATCAGAAAACCTTGACTTCTGTGAAAGAACAGAACATCTAAAGAAAGACAACAAAGTTAAAAAGCAGTGAAATACATTGAAAAAAGTCAAGCTGGATCCTGTAAGAAATTAATCCCAGAAAAATAAATATGTAACAGGAAGCCATAAATACATCATTAGCACTGATAGAATATAAATGATGCTAAGGTCAATGTAATCATTAATACACAAGACAATTTGAACTGTTCTCCCAGAATTCAGAGACAGGACAAAGCAAATGAAATGGTAAGACAAAAAAAAAAAAAAAAAAAAAAAAAAAAAAAAAAAAGAGGACAAAAGAAACAAAAGCAACAGCAACCAACAAAAAGTATAGACTCAATGTATAATTATAGTTGGTATTAAGGAAGACATCAGGGCATTGTAAAGAAGCAACAAACGTGTAATTGCAGAGAATATATCAAGAAAAATAAATGAACCAAAAATGTCTAATTCTGTTTTATGCACACAGAAAGTATTATACTTACTTATACCAGACAGAATTGAGGAACATAGATGCACACCTAAATATATACTCACAGAATATTTGAATAAGATGGATTTGTTTAAAAAAATAAAACTCTTTTTCTTAAGAGCTGCCAGAAAGAAATTATAGGCTATCTAAAAAGGGAGCCAATTCCACTAGAAGACAAGGCTGCAACAGCTGCAGGATTCTGAAGGGAAAAGGTTGTGTCTCAAGAATTTTGTGCGGCCGGGCGCGGTGGCTCAAGCCTGTAATCCCAGCACTTTCGGAGGCCGAGGTGGGCGGATCACAAGGTCAGAAGATCGAGACCACCCTGGCGAACATGGTGAAACCCCGTCTCTACTAAAAATACAAAAAACTAGCCGGGCGAGGTGGCGGCGCCTGTAGTCCCAGCTACTCGGGAGGCTGAGGCAGGAGAATGGCGTAAACCCGGGAGGCGGAGCTTGCAGTGAGCTGAGATCCGGTCACTGCACTCCAGCCTGGGCGACAGAGCGAGACTCCGACTCAACAAAAAACAAAAGAATTTTGTGCATAGCTAAGTTTCTTTCCATATGTGAAGACAACAGAATGATATTATTAGATATGTGAGGGCTTACCTTGAAAAGAACTGTTCTTTGAGACATATCTTCACAGACAAAAAAAATAATAATTTTTTAAATGAAAACCCAACACAAAGATCTTGCTGGAATGGTAGAAGCCGGCACCTATCCTGAGCAGTGATCGAGAGAACCACTCCCAATGTACCAGGAAAGTCTGAAAAGATAAATCACTCTAAAACCCCAGAACCAATTGAATTGACTATGTCTATTCCACTCAAAATTGGTGAGGATACATCCACCCTGGCCTAGTGATAGTGCTTTTTTTTTTTTTCTTGAGATGGGGCCTTGCTCTGTTGCCCCAGTTGGAGTGCATCATAGCTCAGTGTATCCCACCTCAGCTCCCACTCCAAGTAGCTGGGTCTACAGGCCAGCACCACCATGCCTGGCTAATTTTTTGTGGGATTTTTTTGTAGAGATGGGTCTTGCTGTGTTCCACAGGCTGGTCTCAAACTCCTGGCCTCAAGTGATCCTCCTGCCTAGGCTTCCCAAAGTGCTGAGACTACAGGTATGTGCCACCGCGCCTGGCTGAGGCTTTAAAATAGACAATTTCATTATGAATTATTATTTCTCATTATCATAATAATTCTATGGTTGAACAAAAATAGGCCTTAAATTAAGCCTTTTCCTCAGATCCAGAGGTTAATTAAGTATGATTATAAACGTACCCAAAGCAGAATCTAATCCTATACACAGGAATGAAATTTAGCAAAATGTTAATCTAGTTATGATTACTTCACAGAAACAAAATAACATTGCTTTCCAAATATTACATATTTATTGTAGAAAAATCAAGGAATATAGATGAGTAATAATAATCTAACCAGAACTCCAGCTCTCAAAGATGATAACAGTTTCAGCTTGAAAGTATTCTTCCAGATTTTTGCCTCTGTATGTCTGTATGTAAATATTCCGAAATTTTTTTTTTTTTTTTTTTTTTTTTTTTTTTTTTTTTTTTTTTGAGACAGAGTTTCGCTCTTGTTGCCCAGGCTGGAGTGCAATGGCGCAATCTTGGCTCACCGCAACCTCTGCCTCCCGGGTTCAACTGATTCTCCTGCCTCAGCCTCCCGAGTAGCTGGATTACAGGCGTGCACCACCATGTCCAGCTAATTTTTTGTATTTTTAGTAGACACGGGGTTTCTCCATGTTTGTCAGGCTGATCTCGAACTCCCGACCTCAGGTGATCTGCCCACCGCAGCCTCCTAAAGTGCTGGGATTACAAGTGTGAGCCACCACGGCTGGCTAGAAATAAATGTTTTAAAACATAGGATTAAACATATAGGCATACGTACATACACATATAAAAACTGCATTTGTCCCTAACAATACAAATTAAACAACCTTATGTATCAATACATACACTCTGTAACATTATTTTTGCAGCATAGTATTACATTGGGCAGTGGTAACATAACTGCTAAATTAAAATCTAACTTTTTTTTTTTTCCAATTTACACTAGTATAAATAATGTCATAATAAATAACCTTACAACACTGTGCATATCTCTGAAATAGACCCTAGTAAACATTAATAAGAACTTAATCATATAGTAAAGAAAGATCATAAATCACTGAAGAAGCAATTTTTTATGTGACAACTGTGTGGAAAAATAACTACTTGGGGGCAAAAGCCTCTGAAGATTCTTGCTGTATTCTATAGACCACTCATACTTCAGATACTTTAAAAGATTATAAATGAAAGAGAGAGATAAAATCAGCAGAAAATATGGCCAAATAGTGACCTAATCTCTGGGCAGGAAATGCTTTCTCACACATGTGAAAGATAAAAAAATCACTAAAAAGTACCCATTAATTTGACATCTGACAGTAATTTGACAAATTATAATTTTAAAAGTCTGATGTGTTAGATTATTAACACAATTTTACAAGGAAACAATACGCAGAGTAACCGGTGGCGGTGGCTTACATCTGTAATCCCAGCGCTTAGGGAGGTCGACGTGGATGGATCACTTGAACCCAGGAGGTAGAGACCAGCCTGGGCAATGTGGTGAGACCTCTATCTCTGCAAAAAAATACAAACATGAGCGGGCACGGTAGTGGTGCACCTGTAGTCCTAGCTACTTCAGAGGCTAAGGTGGGGGGATGGCTTGAGCCTGAGAAGTGGAGGTTGCAATGAGCCAAGATTACACCACTGTACTCCAGCCTGGGTGACAGAGTCAAACTTTGTCTCAGAAAAAAAAAAAAACCCCTGAAAAAGAAAGAGAAAGATAAGCAGAAAGAGTACTCTTTGTGATATCTAACTAATCCTCTTTATGTATAAAGGACATTTACAAATCAGCAGAAAGACAGACATTTCCAGGTTTCCCATAGAATAATGGTGGCAACTTAATATTCTTTTTAAGAGATGGGATCTCACTAAATTGCCCAGGTTGTGGTTACCACAGGCATGATCATAATGCACTACAGCCTCTGGACTCCATGGCTCAAGTGGCCCTGCTGCCTCATTGCATACAGAGGCGTTCACATGCAGTCCCAGCACAAATAACTGAAACTACATGCACACACTGCTGTACCTGACTAGTGGCTGCTTAAATATCTTTTCTCACATTTTCAAGAAGAAGAAGAAGAGGAAGAAGAAGGAGAAGGAGAAGGAGAGGGAGAGGGAGAGGGAGAAGGAGAAGGAGAAGGAGAAGAAGAAAGAAGAAGAAGAAGAAGAAAAAGAAGAAGAAGAAGAAGAAGAAGAGGAGGAGGAGGAGGAGGAGGAGGAGGAGAAGAAGCCACCAACTTTGAGAACAAATAATCATGCAGAATCAATATCTACATCATGGCTACAATACAGAGACTACAAAAAGGTTTCAGTTGACATAAAGTTGGAAAATAAACACCTGAAAGCAGCAGAGGCCACTCTAGAGCCTAACCTGAGTTGAACAAATACAATATTCAACCAGGGATCCCCAAAAGAAGACAGTCATACCTGCGTAGGACAACATTGCAAACAGCTTTGACATCTGGTGGCTCTGAGCCCAGGCTAAGGGAGAGCTATAATGAAGCAAACTTGAAAATTCAGGGGAATAGATAAAGCAAATGAAGCAAAATGTTGGCAATTATTGAATCTAGGCAACGGATATATAGTTGATCACTATATTTTCTTTCAGCTTTTCTCTGTGTTGGAAATTTTTCCAACATAGGCAGTGGATCAGGAGGTCAGGAGTTTGAGACCAGCCTGGCCAATATGGTGAAATCCCATCTCTACTAAAAATACAAAAATTTGCCAGATGTGGTGGCTTGTACCTGTCATCCCAGCTACTCAGGAGGCTGAGGCAGAAGAATCACTTGAACCCAGGAGGTGGAGGTTGCAGTGAGCCAAGATCACATCACCATACTCCAAGCTGGGCAACAGAGTGAGACTCCATCTCAAAAGAAAAAAGAAAAGAAAAGAGAGAAAAGGAAAGAAAAGAAATATAACTAGGTCATTTAAAATAAATGTTCAATCTTTATGTGGATCAAGGAAATGCAGGTTAATTTTTTTTTTTTTTTGCCAGCAGAGTTATTGTATTTATGAATGCAATAATAATATTCAAGTGTAGAGAGGCTGGCCCTCTTAGGTGAGTGAGGTTGGGAATACAAATGGGTCAAATCTTGCTAAAAAGCAAGTTAGCAAATTGGGAAAACCTCACTGAAAGTAAATTTAGAACAATATTCCTGAAAACTTGTTTCAACTTGTAACCATTGATTACATAATTTCACCCCTTGTTAAAGTTATAATCATAGATTTGAAAGAAGAATGTGTAGAAAATTCACCCTTATTTATAATAAATTTGCAAACATTCCAGATGTTCAAGAGTAAGATAATTATTTTTTAAATTATGATATTTTCCATATGGTAGTTTCCATATGGTTTTGGAAATCAAAGGCATATTTTCTAATGGTTTTGATGACATGAGAAAATGCTATTGCTAAAGTGTTGAGTGAAAAAGAGCAAAACGGAAGATTACATATAAAATCCACATTACAATCTCTATATATGACCTTAACGGTGGTTATCTAAACATGATGGATTTGAAGATAAATTTTACATATTTTTCTGTATATATAAAAGTGCTTTATTATAATCACACATTATCATTATAAATGAAAACTAAAGTTAATACATCTCTTAAGTTGCATAATCCTGCTTAATTTGTTACAGTAAATTTCATGTGGGCATCATTCTAGAATCATTTTATATTAATCTTTTTGTTCTAGTATCAATTCCCCAATTAAAGAATCTCAACAGGCATTGTTAAAAAGATATATTTATGCAAGAGAACCCAATTGACAGCTTCCAGAAGATCCTCTGCCCATGTGAGCAGCCTGGATGATCAAAGGCTCCTAGCCTGTGACACTCTAATAGCTGCTGCTTCTCCAAGTGAGTGTGACTCTGTGTGTAATGAACATCAGGTTCCCGCTAATCAAGGATTTTCTGAAAACTTTGCTTGACAGAGAGAACTACATTCACCCCTCCAACAGCCCCATCCCAGGAGCCCCAAAAGTCTTAACTAATTCCAGCACCAACCCTGGGGAAAGGGAGGAGATAATAAAAGCAGAAACAGGGAAATTCCCAAAGATACCCTGAGGTTCCAGCTCTTCAGACAGGCTAATGAGGAGGAATAATAAGTGAGGACTGTGAACAATTAAGTTTCAGATTGCTTCTAACAACTATTTGCTCCAAACTAATCACATTTTCTTTCAATTTCTTTTTTGGCTCTAATTTACTAACGATAATCCTTAAAAATACAACTCTTATCTCCGTTGTAAGAAATAATTAAACCAATGGGGCTGCCTCTTGGTTCCAAGCTGGAGTAGGTACGCTACAGGGAAGAATCCTAGTGGGAGGTTCTGTGCAGTGAAGTCAGTGGAGCAGGGCGGGCTGGAGAAGAGGGGTGTGGGGCACTGATCTCCTAGTACCCCATTAGAACCAAGGTAAATGCCAGGTGCGGTGACTCACGCCTGTAATTCCAGCACTTTGGGAGGGTGAGGCGGGCAGATCACAAGGTCAGTAGTTCAAGACCAGCCTGACTAACGTGGTGAAAGCCTGTCTCTGCTAAAAATACAAAAGAAAAAAAAAAAAAAGTAGCCAGGCATGGTGCTGTGCACCTGTAATCCCAGCTACTCAGGAGTCTGAGGCAGGCCACTGCACTCCAGCCTGGGTGACAGAGTGAGACTCTGTCTCAAAATAAATAAATAAATAAATAAATACTAAAACAAACAACAACAACAAAAAAAAAATAGGAACTGCAACTCCAAATAAACTTTGCCTGCCTAAGGTAAACATACAATTCTTTTCCTCCTCCTTATCACCCTCCTTCTTCCTTAAAAATCTATTTTGCCTGGCTCTTTTGTTTCACAGAAGTACCCTGCTACTGGCAATAGTTACCAAGAAACATGGGGTTCCTGGGTAAAAATAATTATTTCAGTTCCGCTGTTGGTGAGCTGTTGGTTGCTACTTAGGAGCAATTATACCATAAATCTCATTTTGAACCTCTTTTGCCAAGTACTATCCATGAAAACTATGCTTCTAAAGGATGAAATTCCTTTACCTTCCTTAACTGAAATTAACTTGGAATGCCAAAAAGTTCAAATGGAGATTTTCTCAAAGTTGATGACAAACTAACCTATATTATCCAATCTCCCCCACCCTTAAGCAAGTTTTCTGAACATGGCTCTTCGTTTTCCTGATGTGTGGACCCACAGGGTTTACTTAAAAATATAAGATTCTATACGCCATGGTCATAAGCTGCTCTATTTCTGAGTGCCTGATTTTTGCAGATTTTCTTCCCCCTTTGTGTTCAGTTTCTCTGTGAATATGCCTCTTCCTTCAGTGTACCTGCCTCCAAAGGCAGTTTCCTTATCTCTACCTGCCTTTCAGCTATCAAACAATCAGAGCGAGAAAGGACCTTAGAGGTTCTTTAGTCCTGTGTCCCATTTTCCTCCCATCTAAAGGGGCGCTGTAAACATAGCATTTGTCTTAGATGTCCAGGTGATCTGAATTCTGTCCTTGGTAAGCCACCCTGCCCCATGTGGTCTCTGTGAGTAATAGATGGAAATCAAGCCTAGTTCCTTTTGCTTCTACCCATTGCAACTTTAGCCCGAAGAAGTAGCCTTTTCCTGACCAATAGCATGTGCATCCATGCCAGGTAAAGTTGTCTCCTTAACTCTTCCCCATGCCCACTCAACAAGTAGGAGGAATACTGGTCTCAAAAGCCAGGCTCCAGGATACATTCCTGGTTTTGTTTCTAGTGTCTGAAATCACTGGGCACCAGAAGGTCAGAGGGAGTTCATTCTTTCTTTTCCCTTCTACACTCAGGTCACCCGAGTCAGAATCAGACCTAATACCCACGACTTCAGATACCCCAGGGCCATTTCCCTCCTGTGCTCTCTTCTCTGACATTCCTGCCCTATTATGGACTTCTGCGGTGCTGAGGTCCAGGCAAGCACAGGACTTTCTCTTGCTCTGTCTTTTTCTACATTCATCTCCTCCGGGACTGTTTTGGGAGTGCAGGTGGAGGGGCATTTTCAAATGAAGAGAAGGAAGACAGCCTTGAATCTCTAGACTTAGCCACACAGTCCATCCTCAATCTACCAGAGTCTAGCATCATTGTTTAGGTTTTTGAGCACAGCCAACAGACAGCTACTTAGTGTTATTTTTTTTTTTTTAATTTTTCCCCTGGTTTCTTTTCCGGGTCTTGTGCCACATGGGTCTCACCTATTTTCAATGGTGGGATTGTGGTGCCATTTCATAATTCTGCTATCCTATCATGATGCCCAGCGTTGGAAATGGTTATCTAAAATCCTTAACGAGAGACAGGGTTTTCGCAGCTCTAGTGGATATATTCAGGATATGGAGGAGGAAGCCTCCTGCATGGGAAAAGTCACCAGTGTTTAGAACTAGAAGGACAACCCCTCATGTATGGCACTCAGGACCCTGGTATTTGCAGATAGAACATTTTATTGTGAAAATAAGGACAGTTTTGTCGAGATTTTGAATGACAAATTTCGTGAACAACAAATTTCTATAAGAAAAGGAAATTCTCACATTAAAATGATCAGAAATGTAGTACGTGGAATTTTTAAGCTTTGGACTTTTATTGCTGTACACTGTTAGGCAGTGCAAAGTTAACAGCACTGCATAGAGTTCTCCTTTCTGTCAGGGTCCAGGAAGGAATCCATTAAGTTCGTCCCCAGCTTCCCTCAGTCAGCAGCGTCCTGGGCTGGCACGTTAGCAGTGACCTGTTCATTAGATAGGTCCACACAGGGTTCAAGCCACACAGACATGGATTTCCTCAATGGCAAAGTAATGCTAATATAACTATTGGGAATCATGTTATTGAGTGTGCTCACTTGTCAAATGCAGAGGTCAGCAAACTTTCTGTAAAAGGTCAGATAATAAAAATTTTAAGCTTTGTGAACTGGACGAACTACTCAGCTCTGCAGTTGGCCAGAAAGCAACCATCAATGTGTAAATGAGCGGCATGGCTAGATTTGACCCAGGGCCTCAGGTTGTGGCTTTTCCGTGACCCATGTCTAATTAGAGTTGCTGCCAGTTACAATGACAGTGCATACTAGTGTGTCATTCTCTCTTCTTTCTCTTTCAAGTAAAGCAGAAAACTGAATTGTCAATCTTTCCCACTTTTTCCTTCCACGTGACTCAAAAGGTAAAACTGAAAGCCCACACCCACATAGAATGGACTTCTTTGGTCCATTTGCTCGTTTATTGATTCAGTACTTTTGCATTGCAAGCATCTTGCAGTGCTCTTTTAGGTCCTGGGGATACAGTGATCAGCAAAACAGGTGTCTCTTGCAGAGTTTGTGGTATAGCAGAGGCCAACATGAAACCAGCGATTCCACAAATCTGAGTAATTTTAAGTCACCATTTCTGTATGTGACTGGAAAGAGAAGAATGAGGAGATATGACAAAGTGTTCAAGAATCGTATAATCCATGCTACAGTCATGGAAGGCTTTCTGGATAGTGGCATTTACATGATGAGATTATGCTCAGAATTGCAAGTTTAAAATACATTATTTCTATAATCAATAATACTACAAATGTAATTTTATTCTCTTCCATTTTCTCATTTTATTTAGAAATAGATGAGGCTGCCAGAGGGATTTTGACAAGGTAAAGACGTTACCCAGATGTAATTATGGTTCCAAAGATGTGATATAGACAAGTTCTTAATATTAATTACATCAATCTCAGATTCCATCAAGCTATCAGAAATCAACAGCTTTTAGAATACATTGTAATAATATTTGAACTATATTCCAAATCATTGTAGCCACACCAGTCTATTTCATTTAATAACAGAATCTTTGAGGACGTAACATCAGCTTAATGATTCTAAGCATTCTGCTCTCTTTCATTTCTTCATTCATAGTAAGGACATTTCTAAGTATAAAGACACACACACACACACACACAGAGGCACAGGCACACACACACAATAAGTTTTAGCATTTGGTTACATTAAAATATAAACTCTCTGTATATTAAAAAAGATATAAAATCATTAAAGACAAGCAAAACTGGAAAAAGGTGTATGCTAGGAGAGGCAATATCTTCATCATATAAGAGCTGATGCAAATTATTAAAAGGTTTAGAAGCCTCCCAATAGCTGGCTGGAAAAAGAGATAAGGAATAATCTATCTGACACATATTATGTATTTGATAAATATTTTTGAGTGGATAAATGAAAAAAATAATTGACAAAATAAGAAATAACAATGATCAGTAAAATATGGAAAAAGTTTCCATCTAACCAGATATTTAAGAAATACAAAGCAACAAAATGCAATTTTCATCTGGTGACAAAAGTTAAAATTATGAGAATGTCCACTTTATATGCTGCTAGTGCCCAAGAATATTTGAACCTCTTTTACAATGGAACTTGTATCATAAGTTTCAAAAATTGGCACACTCTTTGACCGAACAATTACAAATGAAGGAATTTGGGGCTGATTTGAAGGGAGAAATGAATGTGTATTTTAAAATACATTTATAAGCATTTTCCACATAGCATTATTTATAAGCGTGAAAGAGTAAAGCAACCTACATTTTCATCAACAAATAAGTGGTGAAATAGTCTTTTGGCATCCACAAAATGAAATATTATCCAGCCATTTAAAATGATGATCTTCAAGATTATTATAAATACTGAAGATGTTCAAGATAGTTTGTCAAGTGAAAAGGCTGTTTGTAAAACAATGTATAATATGGTCCATATATATTCATATTTATTTATACACCTTAAAAATATGAGAAAACATTTGCCAAAATGTTAACAGAATCTATCTCTTGTTAATATTATCTTTACTCTCAAACAGAGTTTGAGCAACAGCTTGTCTGGAAAGCAAACAGCTTATCTGGAAACTCCACAGTTTTTGTCATGAATATGTATTGTATTGATAACAAAGAAGAATTAATTTAATGGTTTTGTTTCCAAAAAATTAAAAGCAACATTGGTAAGCTTCATTCGGTGCCCATTAGGAATATTCTGCAAGCAAACAACAATGGCCTTGCATTGGAAACTGTGAAGCGACTCTTTCAAAGCAAAGCCTGTGAGTGGAAATCTGGACATAGCAGGCGGCCCAGCAGGTGCTGAAATGCATCCAGTGCCAGCTTCTCTGGCTGTTTTAGGGATCCTGGGGTTCATGGCTCTGTGTAGAGGAATGAGAAGCATGGCAACATTTGGCACTTGAGCAGCTTCATGATGGAATACATCTTGTGTGAGAATAAAAAATAAGGAAAATAAGGAGGAAGCTTTGTCCTTTTCACTTAGAAAGGGAGAGCCATTCTTTACAGCACCATGGGGATTGAAATAGCAGCAATGATGAATGTCCTTAATGATGTGTACAAAGATATCACTGCAGGTGGTGGGTCTGGGAGAAAGCATCAAGACTAGAGATGTGACAGCAGCAGAAGCCTCTTGTAGAATCCTGTGTAGAGGGACAACCCCAAGCTCCTGACAGAGAGGGGTGAACAACAGATATAATAAGCTTGCCTGGGACTCTTTTTTGGGGGAGGGGCCACCCTTTTAGGGGGCAGCAATGGGGGAAATCAGCAGTTAGACTTTGCCATGTGCTCCAGCTTGTCCTTCATCTTGATGGCATAGGAGTTGGAGAAGCCCTTGGCAGAGATAATGAGCTGATCCACCAGGCATGGAATGGGGAATCTGTAAATAACTGCAAGGTGATATGGTTTGGCTGTGTCCCCAACCAAATCTCATCTTGAATTGTAACTCCCACAATTCCCACATATCATGAGAGGGACCCAGTGGGAAGTAACTGAATCATGGGGGCGGGTCTTTCCCATGTTGTTCTCATGATAGTGAATAAGTCTCATGAGATCTGACAGTTTTGTAAAGAGGAGTTCCCCTGCACAAGTTCTTTCTTTTTGCCTGCTGCCATCCATGTAAGATGTGACTTTGCTCCTTCTTGCCTTCTGCCATGATTGTGTGGCCTCCCCAGCCACGTGGAACTGTGAGTCAATTAAATCTTTTTTCTTTCTAAATTACCCAGTCTTGGGTATGTCTTTATCAGCAGCATGAAAACAAACTAATACACAAGGTAAGTAGATGTTTGGGAAGATTAAGAAATCATATTTTATACTTTGGGAGGCCAAGGCAGGTGGAACACTTGAAGCCAGGAGTTTGAGACCTGCCCGGCCAACATGATGAAACCCCATCTCTACTAAAAATATAAAAATTACCTGGGCGTGGTGGCAGGGGTCTGCAATCCCAGCTACTCAGGAGGTTAAGGCAGGAGAATTGTTTGAACCTGGGAGGCAAAGACTGCAATGAACCGAGGCTGTACTCCAGGCTGGGTGTCTCAGGAAAAAACAAAAAAAGGAACTCATCTTTTAGATTGTGAATACATGTTATTTAAACTCAGGTTTATACAAGTTATACTAGAGAGATCAGTGGTCTCAACTTATCTCTCCAACTGAGTCTTAAATTTTTACAATTAAATGTATGTTGCTAGAACTAAAAATTACCCCAGCTTGTGTCTTAGGTATTTCCTTCAAATTGAAACTATATAAACATTGGAATTTAGAAAATAGGAGCAGTTTATGGAGGAAAGTTGTCATGGATTAAAGATGGTCATAAATTCTTTGGCATTCCTCTAACCAAATGGTAGAGCCTGTTTAATGACACTCCCTGAATCAGGCCGGCTTGTAACTTCTTTGACTAAGATTGTGCACCCAAACTAATGCTAGGGCACTTCTAGGCCTAGTTCCTGAGAAAAGGCTAACAACTTCTTCCTAAGTCTTTTGGAGTCTCAAGAAGCCATGTAAGAAATCCAGCTACCCTACTGGAGATACCTTAAAGAGGGCCCTGAAACTACCTGGAAAGGGATGGTGGCAAATTTGAGTTCAGCCTTCAGGCTGTTCACTGAGACATCAGTTATGTGAGTGATGTCTCTTAACCCCTCCGGACCGGACCAGCTGCAAGCTGACTACCACTGAATCAACCCAGTCATTGCCATGTGAAACAGAAAAATTGCCCAACAGAACCCTGCCCGAATTCTGGACCCCTGAAATTGTGAGCTCTAATAACAAAAAGTTATTGTTTTAAGCCATTAAGGTTTGGGGTTTGTTATATAATGATAGATAACTAGTACAATGGTATAAGCTTCATCTTCCACAAGGTTGTGCCCAAGACCCTCCTTTTGCCCCACATCTTGCTGGAGCTTTTGTGTGTGTGCTGTTTGTGTAGATGCCCCTTTTCTGGAGAGCACTATAGGTGTGTCCCCAGGAAGCACAGGAACAGCTCCATGAGTGGTAGAGAGGGAAGTCCCCTTAGCAGGACTTTGTATCCCTTCTCCCATTAGAAATCCATGGGGATCCACTTCACTCTGCACTCACCCCTTTCATACAGGATGTTCTCATCTTGGTTTCTCCTTGAGTGGCCCCTCAGTACCTATATCAGAGGACTGCCTTAACTAATTAGAGAAGATGATTCTATCTGATTGGACTGAATGGCTGAATCTGAAAACCCCCAAACTTTCAGATTATTTTCTGTGCTTATTATGTGACTTTTGTTCTGTTGAAAATAGCTATTATGTAGGTCATTTTCTTCGTTGTAAAATGAAAATAATAACATCTACCTTTCAAGTACCTCAGGATTATTGTGAAAGTCAAGGGAGATGAGGTGGGTGGAAGCTCTTTGTGAGCTATAAAATATTATGCACTTGTAATTTGTTATTATTATTATCATTATTGTTAAGGAATTAGTAAATTATAGATAGTGTTGGAACATGTGGGCTTAGCATTGTGTGATCTTAGGCAATTCACTTAACATCTCAGCAATTTTCTCATCCCTAAAATAAGAGTGTTTACTAAATAAATATCTATAAGGTTCCTTCCAGCTCTCAAATAATATGGTTGTGATTTTTGAGAACCTATTTTAGCACAGGCAAGGTAGTGCATGCAGTGTGTTCAAAGACGAATGTGTTTTCATCTCTGCTGACTTGGAATTTATAATGTAGTTGTTAATATAACTCATACTTTAAAAACCAAATAATTCAAATCAGTCTTTTAAACACAGATTCCCTGGGAGGAAATTTTCCAGATACAGAAGCATAATATGCTGGATGTCTTCTGTCTGCCCTGCAGACCCACTCTGTAGCCACTCTCAGCCTTGGCAGGCTGACATGTGTGAACTGAATTACTGTGCTCTCTGGCATTATGCATCTCACTGGGTACTGATAGGCCCAGCAAGAGATGAAGGGAGAGAGAAGAAGGTCAGGGTATTTATTCTCCTAGCTCTTCCAGGGGGTCATGTGGGAATATCTGTTCCCTTGACCCAAGGATGTCTCTCAAGACTGTCCTCCTCACATGGATCTAATCATTGAGGTTCTGGAAACTTCTCTCACGCCTTCCTCCTTTGCCCTAGGGATGAAAACAACTCAGCAGCAACAAATCCTAGAATCCTTCACCACCCCTTTTGGGGTAGGCAGTCTCTTTAATGAACTGAATGTTTGTGTCCTCTCAAAATGTATATGTTGAAATCCTAACCCTCAATGTGATGGCATTAGGAGGTAGGGCTTTGGAAGGTAATTAGACCAAGACAGTGGAGCGCATAAAGGGATTGGTGCCCTTACAAAAGGACCCAAGAAAGCCCTTTACCTTTTCCACCATGTGAGGACACAGAGAGAAGATGGACATCTATGAACCAAAAAGTGAGACCTTGCCACACACCAAATCTTCTGGAGGCTTGATTTTGGATTTCCCAGCCTCCAGAACTGTAAGAAATAAATGTTTGTTGTTATTTAAATCCCCAGTCTATGACAGTTTTTTTATAGCAGCCTGGACAAGTAAGGCAGCCTCTAAGATGGTCCCCAGTGATTCTTGCTTTCCAGTAGTCACACTCTGGTATGATTCTCTCCTCTTGAATGTGAGTGGAATTTATTAACTCACTTCTAACAAATGAATAAAGAACATGAGCTAGGCTATCACTTCTGAGATAAGATTATAAAAAGACTTTGACTCCTGCCCTGGCCACTCTCTCTTGGATCACTTGCCTCCTCTTGAATGTGAGTGGAATTTATTAACTCACTTCTAACAAATGAATAAAGAACATGAGCTAGGCTGTCACTTCTGAGATAAGATTATGAAAAGACTTTGTCTCCTGCCCTGGCCACTCTTGGATCACTTGCCTTGGAGGAAGCCAGCTCCTATGACCTAGAACAGCCCTGTGGAGAAACCCTCACTGCATGGGATCAAGGCTTATTCACACCAATGTGAATGAGCTTGGAAACCACTTCTTCATCCCCAGTCAGGTCTTTCAGTGAGACTGCATCCCTGGCTGATAGCTTGACTTGAATCTTGTATGAGACTTTGAGCCAGAGACAACTAGCTAAGCTGTGCTGGAATACCTGCCCGAAAGAAACCATGAGGAAATAAATGTTTGTTGTTTTAAGCTAAGTTTTAGAGTAATTTGTTATACAGCAATAAATACTAATATACTTTGTGATTTTTTGACATATTTGCTATACTTTATAAATGATCCTTTTATTAAGTATTCTTCAAATTATAATAATTTGACTAGCCTAGCTATTTCCCACTGGGATTATGCATAAAACAATATTTCTGGGCATATAAGAGAAATGAAATACTCTTCTCAGGTTCATTTCCTCCAAAGACATAAGAAGAATAGATAATGGTTAAATGTAGAAATTTCCCTGAGTCTTTGAAGACCCTAAGTTCCTTGAAATAATTTAGATTTATTTTCTAAGGATGGTAGATGGGAAGGATTTAAAAGATCCTTTTAAAGGAATTTAAAATCCTTTTAAGGATTTAAAAGAGAAAGAGCTCCTTAGCATCGAGATAAAAAATGAAGGTTGTAGAGATTTTTTTTCCAAAAACATCCTGAAGCACTTAAGTACAGCACATCTAGGGTGACAGACTTTAAATTAACGTGGCCATGGGGTAAATGGTTGATGGGATTCTTCAAGGAATGGGCACTTACTGCCCCAGGCTTGGGAGCCTAGACAAGAAGAAAGAGAATCTCCTTCATGGAACTTCACCCTGCTTTATGGGACCTCATGAACCTTGGTAGTTGAGATATCACTAGGGTTAAGGCAGTTGAGAGGCAATGGAAAGTCAAAGAGGACTTATGACATTATATGATAGTGACAGCAGCTGCAGAAAATGAGCCTTACTTCTTGTTTCCGTAAGTGAGACTACCAACACTCTCCCCTGATCCCCCAACCCCTCCACAGATACTTTAACCTGCAAAAGCGTTTTGTTTGTTTTTGTGACAATCCAGGGAATGTAGAGGTGGGGATCATGGCAACTCTTACTTAGATTTGGGAAAGTTTTTTAAAAAGTGACATTCAACATAAATGACTTCATTCGCCTGACCTCACCAAAGTCAGCAGGGATCTCTGATAAGGCCCCTCTTGGTCCAAATCCTCCCAGGTTTGGTTGAAGATTCAGACTGTATTTGAGCCACACACATTTTTGACTTGATGGGATTGGTATTAAAGCTCTACTGTGAGATAGGAATTTCGTTTGTTATTCAC